>NW_017307092.1:155880-214305 GCF_000935625.1 Nanorana parkeri
CGAGGAGGGGGGGGGGGGGTAGCCTGTGTAAAGGTAAGCCTATGAGGAGGGAATTGCAATAGTCAAGACAAGATATAACAAATGAGTGGTCTCAGTTAAAAGGATGGAGGTGGGTCCATTACCAGATTGTACTTCCTAAACTGCAGTTACCCAGTCTAGAGATTGGAGGTGGGTCCTCTTCCAGGCTGTACTGTTTATCTGCTTTAGAGGTTAGGACACTGTTATGCTGTCTGGCAGCGCTGTCTGGATCACTTGACTAGCAGTATAGAATTACAATGCTGCATTGAAATCTCGATTTTCATTGTTGTCACTTTCTAAGGTCTCTTTGTGGACAATAGAACACCTCCCCACGATGTTGTGGAAATAAAAAGAGGGGAAGATGTTATGTAGTCCCAACACACTTTCTGTCCTAGGATGATAACCCTCCATAGATTGAGTACTGTCAACATTTTCCCCCTACTTCAGGATTTATGTTACTGGCAGGATCACCGGGTGGAAATAAAGGAAAAACTAATACAGCCATTACATTGAGGGACTGATAAGCTGCAATGAATTACATTTTTTGTGCTTGAATGTATATATACTGTACAGGACGCCAGAAGATGGGTCCTGGGAGAAGTGTATATTTCCCTTTGTTCGGGTTGTGGTCCCTTTAAAGGACAGAAATGGGTTAACAGTTGCTGCAGGAAGTGTGTTCAAAAGGATAGGAAGCTAGAGACAGAGGGGGAGAGAGAAGCCCTGATTAATGTTTGCAGACAAGGCTGTGGAGCAGATGGAAGTACTGGTGCTTTGAAGCAGCTGAACTTTACTGGGAGCCTGTGGGCTGAGAGAGAGAAACTCTGAAGTTAAGAGTGGGATAACCTTGTGGACTGAAGCCCTCCAAGCCGGTGAGGCTGTTATTCTTTCCTGTGCTGAAGGAAGCAAACGGTACAGTTTATTATTTCTATGCGGAAGGAAGCAATCTTTTAAGTTGTTTTGCTGTACTGAAGGAAATGACTGTTTATTGTTGCTGCTGTGGAAAATAAATGCAGTTTGTCTGAGAGCCTGTGTCCTGCGGTCCAGCTAATTCCCCAAACATCACAATACTTAAAATCTTGTTACATCATCCACTCCTTTTCTAATAAATTACATAATTCAGTGGATCAATATTCTTACCTCAGCTATCCCTGAAAAACTATTTCATAATAATGACATCATTCAGTTTACTCTTTACATAAATCCATCTTTTATATGCCTTTTTATTTTACAATGTTATGTAAGGTGAAAAGAAAAAAAAGAAAAATAATAGCGTGCCTGTCCAAAGCATATTATTATGGTTACTGATACTCATTAAAATACAGCTTGTATAACAACTGTTAACATTCCATTACAGATTATTACATTTTTACAGTATTGTTATTACAGATGTGGCACTCTCATTGTATCCATTTTGTATAATATATTATTCCAGAGCACATAATACAGTCAAGTACATTTATTTGCTGCTTTAAAGCACTAAGTTGAGTAAGTGTGTTGAACTGCTGAGTATATATTTTTCTACTGGATGCATGAAACCAGTAATACCAAAATAAATCTAGAAAATCAGCTTTTACTATATTTTTGGTATTATATAAGTATCAAAATTAATTTGGAATTTCTAGTACAGGTAAAGACCTCAGGTGCAGTGTGCATTGGCACAGAGGCAGAGAGTAAAGAAGTGTACATCGGTGCAGTTGCAGAGAGTGAAGATGTGTGCATTGGTGTGATGGTGGAGAGTCAACAAGTGTGCATTGGTGCAGTGTATTAGAGTGTGGAATGTGTGCATCAGTGCAGAGTGAAGATGTGTGCATTGGTGTGATGGTGGAGAGTGAATAAGTGTGCATCGATGCGGTGGCAGAGAGTGAGGAAGTGTGCATCAGTGCAGTGGTGCAGAATGCAGATGTGTGCATTGGTGTGATGATGGAGAGTGAACAAGTGTGCATTGGTGCAGTGGCAGAGAATGAGGAAGTGTGCATTAGTGCAGTGGTGCAAAGCGAACAGGTGTGATGGTGGAGACTTAAGAAGTGTGCATTGGTGCAGTAGGGAAGAGAGAAGTGTGTGTAGGTGCAGCGGGGGAGAGTGAAGAAGTGTGCATTGGTGTAGTGAGGGGGAGTGAAGAAGTGTGCATTGGTGTAGTGAGGGGGAGTGAAGAAGTGTGCATTGATGCAGTAACAGCAAGTGATGAAGTATGAGAGTGGTGCAGTGGTGGAGATTTGAAAAAATGTGCATTGGTACAATGATGGATAATGTAGTGTGCATTGGTGTGATGGTGGAGAGTGAAGTTTTGAAACAAAGTGGATCTCCTTTTGTCCATGCATATTACCTGGCCCCCATATTGGCCTAAGTGGTAAGTGTACATCAGTAAAATAACTAGTCTCAGCCCACCCACAGCTTTTCCTGGTATTTCTAGTACAGATAAAGACCTCAGGTGCAGTGTGTATTGGTGCAGTGACAGAGAGTGAATAATTATGCTTCAGCGCAGTGGGGAGAGTGAATAGGTGTGTGTCAGCGCAGTGCAGGAGAGTGAAGAAGTGTGCATCAGTGCAGTAGCCATGAGTGATAAAGTGGGCATTGGTGCAGTGGTAGAGAGTGAAACCATGTGCATCAGTGCAATGGTAGAAAATGTAGAAGGGTGTATTGGTGTGATGGTGGAGAGTGAACATGTGTGCATTGGTGTAGTGGTAGAGAGTTAAGGAGTGTGCATCGTTGCAGTGGTGCAGAGTGAAGATATGTGCATTGGTGTGATGGTATAGAGTAAACAAATATGCATCTGTACAATGATAGACTAAAGAAGTGTGTGGCAGTGAAGTGTGCAGCTATAGCAGCCAACAACCACAAATGGGCATGCACTGTTGACTTGTGTGTTGGAAGACAATGTAAACAATAGTGCATGTCCACACAGGTAGTGTGCAGGCAGAGTGATCCTGACACTGCCAGTCCGGTGACATCACTTTTCTGTCATTCCAAGGGAAATTACTTCACCTGGAATACTGAAAACACCAGAGTTTATAGCATGCACTTGGCACACAGTGTAATGACAGACCCCCCTCATACACTGGGAAAATTGTCTAGTGATAGACCCCCTACTTATGATGAACACATAGTGTAGAGTCCCTGCAACAGGCGATGGGCGATGTCGCACATTACTGCAACAATACAGTCAGTCAGGTGGTTAACTGTGCCTGCACATTCCATATGTGGACATGCGGACAGTTTAAAGTGCTGCCCATCACCATTATGTCAATAGCGCATGCCCACGATGCAGACTTGTGGCTCTTGGCTGTTATAGGCAACTCAGCCCTACAAGACCCGCTGCCATTTTTCAAAAGCCCAGGAGGTGGAAGGGAGGAGCTAGTACTGTCTCTTGCATTCTGGGTTTTTCCTCTTCTTGTTATAGCGCTACTTGCTTAAAAGGCTATGCAGGTAATGTAAAACCTTTCCACTGTGGTGTCCCACAATATCCTGCCACTAGGAGCCATTGCTGGACTCTCCTAGCATTAAGTGATGTGAGAACTTTAAATTTCACCTCAACTTATATAGTAAATATAATGCTATATGCTATATGAAGAATTATGAAGTTACTGAAACTTCCTCTTTAGTAAAAGGACTGGCTACTTTCCACAGGAACTCTGCAACTTGGTTGCAAAATAGGCAAAGACTATAATAGTCTTTCCCTCCCTTTACTGTTTCTGTTCACTTTCCTTACTGACTCTGTAGATTGGTTTTGACATGACAGTACTGCATGACTAGGCATCTTTAAGAGATACTTAGCAGTTCTTAGTAGTTCTATTATTCCTGAAAAAGGAAGCAACACTCAGATGACCAATGATTCTCCTGTTCCATGCAGTAATATTCTACATCAGTGATGCTTATTTGGAAAATGTGTTACTCAATAAGCCATTTCATTCGCTGAAAATTCAATTATCCCCTACAAAAAAAGAAACCTGCCAGCACATGTACTGATTTCAACCTCATCTGTTCACCTCGCTTTACACTTCAACGAGCAAGGGAGAATAAATCAGATTAGTATTTGTGGATGCCTTAGGCACTTTTCCCAAACACAGTGAACCATAGGAGTTGTGAAACAAACAGCGATACAAAGAAGAAAATGGTTGTGGTGTATGTGTGTTTACTATTTACCAACCTAAAATAAATAGCTCTGAGATGCATTTATACATTCTGATTGGAGTGTATTTCACTTCCTTGTCAGGAATATTTAGTGTATATTATTTATTAAAACAATATAAATTAATGTAATTATCATAACATGTTTGTAATCAACTGAGGTCACAAATAATAATAAATATGTAGATTGACATTGTACTATAATCTTCTATTTTCATAGTCACACTTCTACTACTTCATACTTTCACTTTTCGGTTACAGCAGTTATGTATCGCAGGGGTCCTCAAATCCTTTTAGCAAATGGCCTTTTCCATGTCCTTCACGCTGCTAGTAGGCCATACCGTGGCTAGTAGGATTTAAAAATACCCTGAAGCCAGTGGTCTATGGTCAGTGGTATAAAGTGTCCCATCATTAGTGTCTGTGGAAGAAATTGCGCTCCATTGTTTGTATCAGAGGCATTAGGGAAGCCCCCCTTCAACTATGGTGTATAGTGGACACTTACCATTGTAAATGCTTCACGTCCCATGCTGCCCCTCTACTGGTCATATGACGTCAATGCCGGCACTAAGCAGGCACCAAGGGGCAGATGATCACTCACTTACCACCTAAGGGATATTGTTCTGCATTTTCCTGACACTTTGCATACATGTGCACCAGCATGCAAAGAAAAGGCTGTAGGGATGCAAGGTCTAAATGCCACTATAAAGCAAGCAGCAGGCCATATTCAACCTTGGGCCACAGTTTGAAGACCATATTTAAATATGATTGTTCAGTTAAATAAGAACCAGAGATAGACTCAGTGCTCTCAACATTATCATTCAGTAACAGGACTGGTCTGACACACCCCTTCTCTACAATAAAGTCTGCGTGAAAACATTTGTGAAAACTAGTATGGCTGCAATTTAGCTGTGCAAACATAGAGCACTAAAGAGGAAGGACAGGAAGGAGCATTTTCACTAAATTCCTGGCAGAATGTGGGGAAGGCCCAGAAGGTCTGAACAAATGTACTGTGGCCGCAAAATGACTCAAGTACACCACATGGATAAAACATTAGCAAGCATCTGCCTCAAGCTAACTGTTTTAAAACACTGCAGATTTTAAAGGCCAAATCCACTTTAAGTTAAAACTGCAAAAAATCCAATACCATGCACTTGTTAAAGCAAAAAAGAGCATATTTTACTGCAACACGCAACTCCTCTCTACTGCTGTGACCCCAAGGACTCACAGTTCCCTCCTACTGCTGCCACTGGTATTCCTGGCTGAATGACGCCCAATGTCATTCAGCCCATGACGTCGTTGACCAAACCCCTGGGATACGTCATTACACTGCCCTGGGCTTATATGTCATTACGTGAGCACAGTTGTGTGCTGGTGTAAGGGGCACCACCCTCGGAGGGAAGAAGAGGATGAAGCTGACCCCGAATGTCATGTGACAGAATGTGAAGAACACAGCTAACAAATATATTGTATACTACAAAATATTTTGTGACCAACCTGAACCTGCACATGTGTTTGCTTACTCCTAAATGCAAAAAGCATTGTTCTTGTAGTTTTCAGAAAATAAGACAGTATTTTCTTTCACTTTAGAAATGGCTTTTGAGTTCTGTTACCTTGGCAGTTTAGAAAAAAAAACTATATCCTGGAAGAATTCTTTTTAAATATTTTTTTCAATTTGTTTTTTTTTTGCCAGAATATTAAAAAGGTAGACTTTTTTACATGATCCCCAATCTTAGAAGCACTGCATTTTCACAAAGGGAATATCATGCATAGGTGAGCAACAGTATCAGGAAAGAGAGCAGAAAATATCACTCTCGGATCAGAGGGCTCATTGATGACCAGGAGCTAAAAGAAGCACACATAATAGACTGAAACAATATTACTTTTCCTGGAAAGGTCAAAGCAATGTCCACAGAAATATCTCAGGGGACACAAGAACAGCAAAAACAATGAAAAAAGTGTTGGACTATAGCAGTTCATTGTAAAAAGATTCACCTTCCTAGAACGCTTTTCTCTGAATCTAAACGTGGAAAAAATAAGTTGGCATGCCAGTAACATTTTTATTTTATTTTTATTTTGCAAAACATTCTAGAAATTGTATGATAATGATCTATATATGAACTATAGCAATGAGCCAGAGTTCACAGAGAATCTTGTCATTTTGCTGGAGGCAGATGCTTGAGGATCTCTAGAGACCCACATCAACATTATGCCATAATCCCTACAAACCTCTCTGACCCAGCAAGTGGCCTGCCTACTTCTTGCAGCAAACATCAGAGGTGAAATGCATGGGTTTTTCTTACATTTACAAACCCTATATACATCTGCAGGCAGCCCGTTCAAGCGATATGTTAAGAGACAATGTGGATGAAGGTTAATGTGGCTATTGCTGGCTAATGCGGCTCTGTCTAGTGACTGAATAGTGACTCTGTCTTTAAAAAAAATACATACAAAAATAAATAAATACAAATAAATAAATAAACTGATGCTGGCATAAGGTGCACTCCTGCAGCAACAGTTGAAAAAGCCTGCACATATAACCAACTGACAAGTCAGTCCAAAAGGTAAAGCTCTAACACTTTGTAGTAAAGTCAAAACTCACCATTTAATACCATGCCCTCAAATTCCTACTAGCTTATTACTATGATCAACTCCTCCACTGGTCAATAGGAATGTGAGAAGCTAACAATCTACCAAAACACTGAGGTTTATTTTTAATAATGCTTTACTGGTGCCATCTAAAACTGTTTCAGCACAATTATCTAACTTGGCAGAGATACAAACAATGTATTGCAACTTTAAGGCTCATAACAATATTGATGAAAAAAATCTTGGAGAATATTCTGTGACTACAACCACTGACACAATGGTTGTAGTCACAGAAAATCCTCCAAGATTTTTTGACCTAGTTTAGTTTAGCGTCTTAAGAACTTCACTCCATAACTGGTTATTACAGATATACAGAGACCTGTTATATCTACCAAAGACATCGGATAGTGTTGATGCACATTCATGTTTGCATTGCTACATCATTGTATAATGGCATGGCTATGCATGTTTATTTATGAGTGATCATGTGATCTACAGTTGAATGGTAAACAACTCGTTGGGGTCTATTCACGAAGCTGCCGAAGGATCTGGCCATAGCTTCGGCCGATCCTTCGGCTAGCTTTGGCCCCAGGACCCCTTTGGTTCAGTAGAACCGAAGGGGTGCTGTACCGGCTATTCACAATAGCCCGTACAGCTCCCGATCATGGCCGAGCGGCTCAGCCGAACGCATATGCACCGGCTCGGCTGAGCCGTGCTGATAGCCGAAACTGGCCAATCGGCCGGCAATTGGCCAGCCTACAGCCTGCTTCTGACAGCTGGGCGGAGCCAGCCGCGATCTTACGGCTGGCTCCGGCCACTTTCAGAGAGATCAGCGTCCCTGGTTACCTGCTAACCAGGGACACTGATCTCCAAACAGCTAACTCTCCCTGGCACCCCGGCAGTCTCCCGGCCGCCAAGGAGAGAAACTCTGCTGTTTCTTTTTTTTTTTTTATTCTGACACGGATCCGTGTCAGAATAGAAAAAAAAAATTGCCCATTGGAATGGACTGCTAGATTCCTATTGGCTATTTCAATTTTCAATAGCCAATAGTAAACTAGCATTGTACCCGCCCTCTGCTGCAGTTCTCCATCAGGTCCATCAGCAGAGGGGGTGTACAATGCCCTCTGACACCGCTCCGTGTCAGAATAAGGAAAAAAAAAGAAAATTCAGTGTTTCTCTCCTGGGCGGCCGGGAGATTTTTTTTTCTTCTTTTTTTTTTTACAGCAGCAGAACCGCCGGACAATAGAAAACTGTTGGGCGGAGCTAGCTGTCACTGCTAGCTCCGCACAATAATTTTCTATTTACTTTTTTAACTATTTTTCTGGATTGCAGCATTAAAACCCACTGTCACATTTCTTTGTTTTAAAGCAATTGAAAAGGCAAAGTGTACCCCTTTGGCTCAATATACTATTTGTACATCCAGAATCAGTAAGAAACTCCCACTTGGTGTTTTTGTATGCTTAGCCTAATGCTCTGAGATTATATCTATGGCTGCCTACCCCAAGAATAACATCTCCTGCATTTATCAGTGCTACTAAAGAATCTGGTATGAATTGGGAGAGGACCCCACACTTTTTTTCACATTTGAAAACAACCTAACTCAATTGAAATAGATTCAAATAGATCTGAATTCTGATAACAAAAAAAAACTTTGGATCAATCTGAATCCCGAATATCGCACGGATGTGAATTTCAGAAAACGATAAAACAAATCTGAATAGAAATAAAACTATTTCGGGCGGGGGACTTAAAAAAAAAATGTCAGACCCCTAATATCATCTAAGGACCCCAAAGAAGCTGATGAAGCAGAGATCTGCTTACCCAGCTTCTTCTCCTGGCTCTTAGAGCCAGAGAATGTAAAAAGTTACACCGGAAGTGATAAAGTACACATCACTTCCGGGTCCAGTGATCAGAGGAGGATCAGCGGCTAGAAGCTTGCTGATCTCTATGATCAATGCAGGTAGACTTACGGTGCCCGTCCAGGGCCCAGACGGGGGACAGCAGAGCCCTTGGGTAGCCACTGGTGGGGGATGGGGGGGCAGCACTCTCAGCCGATCGGTACAAGCAATCCGGCGACTTTATAGATGCCGGATCGCTTGTATCTAAAGAGCAATCGCCTGCTGTTTACATTGATACCAAAAATACGGCAGCTGTGTTCTTGGTATAACCACATCAGCGGTCGGCCGTACATGCACAGCCACCCACAGGATGTGGTTAATAGCGGTCTCTGAAGGCAAAATTTGCACCATTTTTTAGTGGCCCCTCAATGTGTGCGAACAACATATAGTGCACATATATGTGGTATCCACATGCACGTCAGGAGTAGGAGGATTTATTTTGGTTGATTATTGGTAGTGGGTCGTGGTAATTGTGAAACATTTGTGGGAAAAATGAAATTTTTCTTTTTTTTTTCAAAATTATTCCTGCAAAAACAAAGAGGGAAAAAACTCAAGCTGCACCTCTAGATAAATACCTTGACGTCATTTAGAGGTTCATTCTAGCATCTGGATACCACAAAGTGTCCACAAATGCACACACATATGGTCTCCCCAGGCACTTTGGCATGAGGAGAATTTATCTTGGTTATGGTGGACATATGTGGTCTCCCCGAGCATTTTGCATGGTTGGCATGAGGAGAATTTATTTTGGATTGATTTTTGGTGGTTAGTCACAGTAATGGTAGCAAATATGCAGCCAAAGAAAAGAAAATATATATTTGTTTACTATTTTGGACCAGTGTTTCTTTGCAAATCAAATATGTAGTTATGCATTAACATTTAACACCAAATGAAGGCCCAATGTTTTCTGAATAAAACAGGGAATAATTCACCCAGCCAACAAGGTAGTTGCAAAGATATGTATAGTTTAACACATGCCAAAATTGCAAAACTGTGTTCAGACATTAAGGGATCTATTCACGAAGCTGCCGAAGGATCTAGCCGTAGCTTCGACCGATCCTTTGGCTAGCTTCGGCCCCAGGACCCCTTCGGTTCAGTAGAACCGACGGGGTGCTGTACGGGCTATTCACTATAGCCCGTACAGCTCCCGAACGTGGCCGAGCGGCTCAGTTGAGCCGAACGCATATGCCTCGGCTCGCCTGAGCCGCGCTGAAAGCCGAAGCTGGCCGGCCGACAGCCTGCTTCTGGCAGCTGGGCAGAGCCAGCCGTGATCTTACGGCTGGCTCCGGCCACTTGCAGAGAGATCAGCATCCCTGGTTACCTGCTAACCAGGGACACTGATCTCCAAACACAAAAAGCTAGTTTACTATTGGCTATTGCAGAATAGTGTCTATTCTGACACGGCTCAGAATAAAGAAAAAGAAAAGAAAAATCAGTTGGGCGGAGCTAGCTGTCATTGCTAGCTCCGCACAATCATTTTCTATTTACTTTTTTTTAAACTTTTTTTTACTATTATTAATAGTAATTGCATGGGCATAGTGTCCTACAAAGTCCATACCAAACCCTTATCCAGTGGTTAAGGCACTGGTATTAATATTGAGGAGGGAGCCACACCATTGTTTCTTAAAGGTACAGTACACATTGTTTTGAAAATTGTACTGTGCCTTTACATTAAAAAGTGACAAGCCCCCCCTTAAAATCTATACCAGACCATTATAAAGGCACATGCAGGAAAGGGGTTCAGCGATCATGTTGCCCCTCTCCTGATCCATACTAGGTCACATGCCCTCAACACTGGGAGGGTACCTTGTTGGACCCCCTACCTTGCAAAGTACCTTGTGCCCAATATTGATAGGACGAGGCCTCATACCCACATCCTATTCCCCAAAGTGATGTGGGGGTCTGTGGGGGGGGGGACTTATTGGTAGCCCGTATTAGCATAAGGGAGCCCCTAGATTACTGCCCACCCCCTTCGTGAATGAGTAAACAGTATATGGTTGACGCAAACCCAAAATTCATCCTTAGTTACAGTCTTGTAACAAAAACACTAATTTTATTTAGGGACATAACAACATAGGGCAGGATTTGTATTTAACTTAAATGTTTTTATTTACAGTTAGACAGTGTAAGAATGTGTCATATTTCTCTGGTTTTCCATGTTTAATAGAGAATAAAATGATAAAGTTTATCAAGCTTTATCAAGCTTCTAGTTCTAGCTATAAATCTAATGATATTTGTCCATGGTGGGAGGTTGGGAAAGGACAATGACTTGTTAGATAACTTAGATGTGAAACAGATGCCCTAATGAGTGAGCTCAGAGCAAAAACAAACGGATAAAAAATCAATATCTTGATGCTTATGTCTATACCAGAGGCAGAGAAAAAGAAAACATTTGCACATTGCTTTTAAGCTCTTTGCTGCAGAGCAATGTTTTGCAAGCTTTTCATGTGTTCATAAAAAGAAGGAAAAACTTGTTTAAAAAGAAATGTTTTAAGGGAAAACATGCTATTAGTTTTAGAAACATCTGTTTATGACAATGTGACCCTTGCTAAAACACTTGAGACATGTAAATGGAGATGATAGCTTTTATTAAAGTAGAGCAATATAAGTTTTAGACATTGAAAAATGTCAAATGAGGTAAAGGAAATATACATACCATAATACGAATATTTCCTCGCATTTTAAATAGATTCTATTGTCTAAAGTTGAATTCTAAGCAAACAGCTAAATACAAAGACGTAATACCCATATGGTAACTGTCCAACCTGCAAAAGAATTTGCATTTTGTCTAGTTTTGAGAAGCACTTAGCACTACAGCATGGCACAGTCCCATCTGGCAGGGAAGGAGACCTGACTTTTTTCTGCTGCAGTTAAGTACCACTTACCGGTCTTGTCCCTCCCCCAGCATGTGACTAGACAGTAAAAGGAGAAGCAGCAGACTGATGAGTTAATTTCTATGTCATTCTGTTCTCTATCAATTGTACCAACTTACTAGGGTAAATACCCATAATAGACTTTTAAGGTATATGACATAAATATTCATAACAATAACAAATATACAAATATAGAGTATATTCCAATGTTATTACATAACGTAAGATATAAACAAAATCCAATAAAATCAGACAGTAAAAAACTGGGCTCCAGACAATTTCATAGATATAAACTAGCAATAGGTGCCACCGCCCACTTGGTTTTACAGAGTGTCAGAGTACATGGTACTAGGGGTGATCCTCCTGCCATGCACATGAGTATTCAATATATAGAGGGGGCTTAATGTGGCACTATACAGATAAGTGACACATATGGCAGATTACAATCTGCTTAATCAGACTTTTTACTGCTTAGTAGATCTATATTGTGTCCTTAGGAGCCTGGTGCCATATATCATTAATACCAGGGGCAATAGGGGACCAAAGGAGGCTTCCAGACAGTCTGGTTGTATTCAGTAAGAAAACACAAAAAGCCCCCTTCGTCAGAACATCTGACGAAGGGGGCTGTAGAACGTCTGTCCTACAGCCTGTTGCTATATTCTACTCTTGTCACTCCGCCAATCTGTTTACTTTCGGGCAGGAGATGTCATTGTGGGGTGAGTTTTCATCGGGTTCGGACGTTCTTCGTGCGGCTGAACTTTTTTTATTTTGGCGGGTTGGCGGGCGTCGTGCATCGTAATTGACGCTGGATTACGTTGATGGAGCCATTATTTTTAATTCAAGGAATAGTCAAAAATTGACACTGGTTTTTTTTTTTTCAATTAAAGGATTCAACTTGGTTTTAAATTGCTTTAATTTGCTTTTAATTAAATTGTTTTTGCTTGTAAGGCTGTCCCTGCCCTGGAGAAGCAAACATACGTCAGGATGGCAATGCAAACTGGGTAATACCCTTAAAAAAGGTAAGGCCTAAACTCCATACTAAAAAAATTAAAATGGGTTCCTTGCAAGACAGTGTAAGGCTACTAGCTGAGACACTGGTCTCGCAAAGGTGATGGCTACAAGCAATCCCACCTAAATTCCTGAGAAGAACCAGATTAGGTCTTCTTAGTCAAGGAGTGAGATACCTTTATTCCCTCCAGCGCCATCTTGTTTTCACTAATTCATTTCCCTTTCTTGTGTCCCGGCATGAACAGACTTTATCTTCTGATTGTTATATACTCTTTTAAAGGGGTGCCAGTATCATATTCTAGTTGCCCAATGTAGCATACAGATTCCACATATTAGGGGCTGTTTGGTCCTGATTTCCTGCACCTCGCATCCTTGTCTCCATCCTTGCTCTTGTTATGCTACCCATGGAGTGTTTCGAGTGCCCTAGTCATTGCCAAGTTCCTGTTTTCTTGTACTCTTTGCTCTTGCCCATAGTCTTTTTTACTCCTAGTTTCTGTTACTTTTCAGTGGGTCTTGACCCTGTTTCCTGCCTTTCCCCTGCCTAAAACTCCTGATTCTATCAACTACATCTGACCTGTTGAATTCACAAGGATTTGCTTCCTTGTTTGAACTGACCTTGCTAGAATGCCTTCTGCTCTGACCGTACATTTGTTATTGACTATGTCCCTGCTCCATCCTCTAGTTTAGCTGCTCAGCACATGTTACCACAGGCAACAAACTTGGCTACTTACCTTGACAACTCCACAGTCCTTAGCCCATCTCTACTGGGGAATGGCTTTCTGGTAAAGTCAGATAATCCAGTGCATATTATGATCCATTATTAAAGTCTTGAGGGCACCCAAGTACTAGCGATTCATATAAAGTGTCCTTGAATGTTGGCTGCTAAAGGTGAAGCACACTGCAGATGTAGTCATTAGACCTTAACAGAGACCCAACCATTAAACTCCAATCTTGGTTTCCACTTCCTGTACATATTCACAAACATTGCATTTGGGTGCACCATTGAATTTGGTTATGCAGGCCATGGCTAACTAGGTACAAGCAACTACCTAACCCTTTTAGTATTATCCAATGGCTGCTGCATATGTGTAAACTTTAGCTCTGCCTTAAACACACTAAACCTGTTCTAAAATACCTCTCCACTACTGCCTTTCCCTCTGGTCACAAAATAATTATTGAGCAAAAGGAGCAGAAAAAAACTTAGCAGGTCTGAGATTAATTAGTCCTCATCAGGCAGGGTGTAATCTTGATTGGAAAAAAATTGGTGTATGCTCCTTTGAATCCAGATCCAATTGCAGCTCTCCTTCAAGGCGCATGAGATGCTTTTGTTCTTTAAAAGATAAAAGGAGGAGGCACAAAGATCTTGTGCAATAAAACACTTTATTGAAAGGTTATGAATAAAATAAGAAATGCACTCATAAAATTGTAGCAGGTAAAGAGTTTGTGCAAGGGAACAGACCCCCCTTTGTACACGGCCACACATTTCCCTTTCTCAAGCCATGAGAAAGGGGATCTGCCCTTGAAATGTGTTGGCTTGGTAACCTCTCACACAGTTCAAGGAAGTGGGTGTGTACATGGACCTGTTGGAAACATGCTGCCGGAGCAAGCGAGCTCCAGTGTGGAACTTTACTACACTACAAGCACAGGAGTTATTATTAGGCTGTCATCCCTGCAGCACCGTTGGCCCTGATGTTAGCAATCTCTTACAGTGTGTGGCCATGTACAAGCACTTTACCTGCTTCCGTTATGTGAGTGCATTTATTGTATTCATTACTTTTAAATAAAGTGTTTTATTGCACTAGAGTTTGTGTTTCCTTTTTATGTTTCAAAATAAGTGTTGCCTAACTGAGCAAAATTGGCAATTTTTGCTTTTTTTCAACAATTTGCCTACATTTCCATAAAAAAAATTGGAGTCTCAGTGTTTTTTAAGGGTGCTGTGGGTGTTAAATAGCTGCTGATGGGTTTTCTTGTGTTGTGAGTGGTTTTTAATTTACATTTTTGATGCAATTATGATAATTAATGTTGTAATTTTACATTTATTTTTACAATAAGAGGAAAAAAATGTGCAAAAATAGTAAGATAAAAGTAATGTATTTGTTTTCTTATGTTTTATGTATTTTGTTGTTATTTGATGTTTTGTTTTTTTTTGTTTACGCAAAACACAAATACTGTCTCTTTACATTTTTATTATTATTTTTGCACTTATTTTCTTACTGTGAAAAAAATAACAAAATACATTAACAAAAGAACAGAACCTTTTAAAACAGTTTTTTTTTACTTATTTGGGGGATATTTTATTATTATGTGATGTTTTCAACAAGCCACATGTTCAACATGGCCTCGTTGACCTGGTGAGCAGTTAATGAACAAAGCCCATGTGATCATGTACATTTTTGATAACCTGGTTTCATTTATCAACAAAGCCATTCATCAGTGAGGACATTGCCCAACAAAGCCATGTGATTATGCAGGATTGCCATTATACAGCTTTGATTAAAAAAAGTCATGTAATCACCATGTTGTCACTGACCTGAAGATCAGTGGTTTTGTTTATCAATAAAGCCATTGATCATTAAGTCAACAGTGCATAGTGATAATGTCAGTGAGATGGCTTTGTTTACCAACAAAGCCATGTTACCCATTGACAGTGTCTTAATGCCAGGAGTTCTGCACATCTGTTTGCAGGTGAAAGAAATGGGGGATCCCCACGAGCGTTGAAACCAAAGTGATCCAGACCTCAGAAATTCTAAATATTCCTATATATTCCCAAGGAGTGTGAAACCCAGAATACATAATGTACTGTACATCCATAGCTTTAAAATAACTTTTTGGCTGAAATTAACAGCCAAAAAGTGTGAAGAGTTTGGAGACGGCAGGAAAAGTGAACAATCTAGGCCAAAATAGGAGATTTGGAAAAATTCGCCAATTCAGCTCAGTTTCCAGTTCAGCTATGTTGTCCTAGATTGTTCACTTTTCCTGCCTTCACCAAACTCTTCACCCTTTTATGAATAACCCTGTAGGTGAAATTAGTTGCCATTTTTGTAAAAATTTCAGAAACCACAAAATTATTAATTTCTCGAGTTTTTGTCGAGTTCACCTAAATCACTCTGTTTATCCCTAATGCTCAGTATTATAGAGAAGCTCTGCCATTAGTTTATTCCCTCAGAGACATCACCTATCACAGGTACTTAATATTACTCTCTAACGTTCCAGAGATTACTCAGGCTGTGTAGAGCACCACCTTTTGTGTGGCAGGAGTTATCTCTAAATTTTTTAATTCTTATAATACTACTCCCTTCATTCTTTTATAACCAGTAAGAAAAAAAACATTTTAGGAAGCAGATTCTGCAACAGAGAATATGCCTTGATGGAGCCAAATGTTATAATGGAAATATATCAACAAGCAGAGCATCAATGAAAAATACTTGAAGATTTGTACATTACCGAATTCATTTGACAACTGCTCTTTATCAACAGTCACCATTTATTATATTAAGCCTCTATTTCTTCTCCAGGGACTGCCCTATAGGCATTAATATATTGAATGCCCATCTAACCCCTGAAGGTATTTACGTACTCATCTGACAGCTGTCCAACGTAATCAGTTGAATTGCTCTTAGCTTCAGAGACATTAATTCTTGTGCCCCTTCTAGTCTTCATACTGTAGACTTCTTTTATGTTTTCTTGTTGATGGATGTATTTCATTTTAGCAGGTCACACTGGCACATATACACACAGATCTGTGAGGAAGCCTCAGGAAAAGTAATTCAGCTAATCTAACAATAACATCAAGAGAATTATCAGTGAGCAGTGTTCCCCATGATGCAGCATATCCACAGCACTGTACACACAGAAACAAGTCACATAGAATGTTTCCAGTCCCTGTGATATGTTCAGACTCAAAGGATCATGACCTTAACCTCATAAATTATATTCTCCATGTAATATAAGTAATGTGATTAGCACTTATCTGCAGTGAGAGCTCTCTTTCTGACTATGGGATGAAACATGTTCTGAGATCTTTAAAATCCAATTTACTTTATTTAAGTTTATGCAGTGATACAAATTGGAAATGTCTGATCTAATTTAGATGTAATTGGAAAAATAAAAAATAAAAAATACAATAGGGTCACCAAGGAGTCACCAAGAGCCCCGTAAGTAGCACCACATTATGTTTGTATTACTCCACCTTGACTTACAATTCAAATTAATTTGGTCAGTATTCATTTCTATTATGTTATTTCTTATTCCTTTAGAAAATTGCAAGGCTGCCATAGTGTTATCAGTATAATATAAGTTAAGGTACATAGGCTTTTATTAGTACCAATAATGTGAGACAAAAGTCTACAGAATATGTATGCTCATGTTTATATTAATTAAACTGCAGAGGGTCAGATCAAGCATAGACAAACCAATTCTAAACAGATTCAGGTACAAGACAGTCAAGCTGGGTACATAGATGTGTTGTTCTTTGTTTAGCCTGTGAGGCTGAACAAAAAAATCTGACAGATACCGCCATCCATCCTAACAGTGTGGATGAATTAATCTCTCACTATGTCATTTGTATTTTGGCAGTGGTACTGATTGGCTACAAGCACTGTTTGCCTGACAATTTCCCAACATGTCTCTCTTTGACAAAAGTTGATCTAATGGTCAACTTTTCTTGAGGAGCTGGGGTCACCCACAGGTTGAATTTCAGCGGAATTAGTAGGAATCAGCCAAAATCGGTTCTGTGTATACCCAGCTTTAGAGTAAAGAATAAGGGATAACATGCTGATTATGTTATATATATATATATATACAGTATATTAAGCTCAAGAAAACTGAATTATAACCACACTCCAAAATGCAGGCAAAACCACGGACAGACAGAAGTCAAACAGGCCCAAATCCAGGGCATGAGTAGACCAACTAACCTACCTACCTATGCTGAATGTCCAACAGTCTCCTTAAGAGTTCTTTATTTGGACAGCTGTAGAGACCTTAGCTGCAGTGTATGAAAAATTAGCTAACTGCAAAACTGCAAGGCCGGTTGTTACAGATATAAGGAACACATTGTTTTTTCAACCCAATAGACTGGCATTTCCATGGGTGTTTAAGAGCTACTACAATCAATGAAAATCAAATTTTTCTTACAGTATCATACTTTGAGTGTGTATATTTTAAAAAGAACTTATTTTATTCTATATTTTTACACTTTTTATGTATGTGAACACATTGCCAAGAATGGCCTAAAAGCTTGAGGCAACACTGTTGCAGTGATGCCATGAGGGTCAGTTGTCTAAGGTGTCAAACTAGAAAGTGCACTATAACTGAGCAACAAAGCAAGAAGCATCACTAAAACATTCCATGTATAAGAGGTGACCTTAAATGGATAAAGGTAATGTAAGGACATTCTGCCACAGAAAGAAAATACAAAACTCAGGGTTTGACAGGTTGTTCTTGACAAATCACAAAATATAGAGCAATATAGTCCATGTAGCAGCTGTACAGTTTGGAGAAGCGATGTTTACAGGACAGTCTTCAATGGACACTTAGCAACAGTGATTAGGAAATCCCCCCGAAAGAGAGCACCTTGAAAAGCTCCTGATGACTCAGCTTTGGCCACTCCCTTAACCAGGCCTCAATCAATCAGGAAACTCTTGAGAAGCATATCCCCTAGTGGTCAATGTCAGAATATCTGTGGACAGGAGCATGCTGAACTAGTTTGTTTCTAGCACATACACTACCAAAAACGCAATGAACATATTCTTACCAACACTTCCTTGTGAACCATACTGGGAGCCAGATCTAATTATTTTTATGGTCTTGACCAACAAAAAGGATGTGGGGGTCTGCAGGGGGGACTTATCGGATTCTGAAGCGCAAGTAACTCCTTCCCATAATGCAGCGCTCATGTGACCAGCCCTGCGTAAGCCCAAACATCTAACACAGAGCTTACACAGGATAATAACTGGTTAAAAAAGTGGGGGTTTTAAGGAAACTATAACACTTTTCCCTAAACGAGGTTCAGAAATCTCTGGGTGACACCAATGTTTAGATGAGAGATACAAATAAATCAGTGCCACGTGAACTAGGAATAAACCAATCTGCCTGGGTTTGGTTTATGAACAATTTTTCAAATCTTGCTTTCAGTTTGAAGATTTCAAACTTTACAGTGGACCCCACTGAAGTATCTCTCCTGCATAGAATTGTCAACTGTCTCTTACATCTCAAACACACACTGACAATATAGCTGATATGACAAATAGGACAAATGCTATGTACTACATTATAGAGTGTTCCTTATTTCTGAAGATGAACCTGTGAACTTTTTGGCCAAAAGTTTGAGATTTGCAAACAGCCTTGGTAGCAACATGCCTCATCCTTAATGACAACTCAGAATGCTGGATTTTCCCTAATTATTTCTGGTGATGATTCAACCAGATAGAAATATGCCACCCACGTCTTGGAGCTGGACTGTATGTGTCTCAATTTAATAGTTTAACTGGACTGCGGCTCATATGTCTCCCAGACCTGTAGCTGGAAAAAGTACTGGAGTCCCACCATGGAGTATCCCACAGAAAAATATAAATAGTCAGTTCTCGCAAAAACTAGCACCTGAAGGCTCTCCACAACTTTCTGCTGCCATAGGTTAGGTGTTTTTCTCTCAAAGAGCGCTTTCTCATATGTGTGTGGCATAAATCTATTCCTCCAATTTCCTACCTCATATCCAGTTCCTGGTCTGCCCAAATTGCACCCTGTGTGTGAAAGAAATGTAAACAAAATGATGCGGCATGTCACACTCTGCACACATCCAGAAGCGCCGCCAGGAAGCAGAATGACGTCACACCGCTGTCACGTCAATGGCTGAAGATTATGGTGGAACACATACCAAGCTGAAACACTCATGTGCACAATTCAGCCCGGACCTCAACCGGCAACCAAAATTAGACGAAAAACATATATAACACTAAAACATGACTAATAAACAAATAACATTATATCCAAGAGTATTTTGTACATCCAAATGTAGCCTATACAATGTATGTGTACCCATACCTATATTCATATTGTTGAAATGAAATGGTAGAAGGGACATTTTCCATATTAAGGGAGATAGGAGTAAACATTTTTTTTTTTAAAAGAGCAACTAAAATTATTTGCTTCATGTATGCCTGGATGCTGAAATGCCATCAATTGGTGAATCCACCTACATTCCCTCTGTAAAATGTGACTATTCCAATTTCCACCCCATTGACTGGGATGTATTCTCTCTAACATAGTACATTTTTAATTATTTGTTGGTCTATTGTGTTTAGAGATAAAATATCCGGCCAATGGGGACATCAGATTAAAAGATGTAATGTCACAAATGTGGCCCATCATTCTCTTCCTAAATCTTTTGTTTTGCCTACATAAAACATCTTGCATGGGCAGGTAAACAAATATACTACTCCACGTGTATCACAATTTGAAAAATGACGATTACAATGTTGTTGTCAATTCGGTAAAGTTACTATCAGTCCCACTTGTAGATATTTGCAAAAAGTACAGTGTTGACAAGGAAAAGTCCCTGTATACTTGCAAGTAATTCTCAAGTATTGTCCATGTGTGATGTTTAGGATAATCTGTTCTGGATGGCAACTTGTAGCATCCAAAATGGTATTCCCTAGCATACCTTTTCTATGCTGGTATAAGTATTCCCCTCATCCTTGCAGATAAGCATCCTTACTGACTACTAGGAGTTTTGGACTTTGGATTAATGTGAATTAAAATAATACACTTTTGAAGATATTTATATACATGAGGCTCTGTACAATCTACGTGTTTCCCCTTTGATGTTTTTGAAGGGATTTTAAACGTTTTTAACTTTATGTTTTTGGGGTATTCGGGGTGGGGGGGGGGGGGGGGGATAGGTGCGGCTATGAACCCATCGCATGCACTCGAGTCAGGGAAGGGGAGTTTGAGGTGACTGTGAAAAATAGTCCTTGTATTTTTAGGAGTTTTTCATATTGATATATTAAAGATAGTATACTTTCTCATATTTTTGGGCATAGCACATGAGGGCCTCTGACTGTGGCTATACCAATGCTGACGGAGGTCCTTATTCCCCTTTTTTATGTGGCTATTCTTTAGGATGGAAATCACTATCAGAGCTTCTGTATATACATTTTTTGCAGGACATGAGTGGTTATTTATTCCACAATTGGTATTGGGGGTAACCTTGCGTAGACATTTAGACCTCCTTTGTGTACTTCTTTACTAATGTGAACATCAATATTGTTATATGAATACCTTAAGTATTTTTAGCTTGTGAAACAAATGTTTGAAAACAGGATGGGTAATAATTAGGAATTAAATAATATTAAGCCTACTTGCCTGTGTCACCTATAGCAATTTACAAGGAAGTGTTAATAAAAACACTTTGGCTATAATTAGTTTTCTTATTGCATTTGCTGAATATCAACACTGTGAGTATAACCATAGCAACTGCAGTATTAAATCTGACTTTAAATTTCTTCATAATATCTCCTGGATCTGCAAAATCCAACTTGTTTGCAGTTATGTAATGCAAACAATTACACATGTTTTCCTTTTACATTGTCAAGGCAGCTAAATCATTGTGCCTTTGCAATTATCTTTACTTTGGAATTGTATCGTTAAGATTCTATTTTACTTTTCAGTTATATGTTAAACGTGTAGTTTAAGTAAGGAGTCACAAGAAACAATGCAGTCTGCAAGACCTTTTATTTATATTATTTTTTATGCATTATGTTTTCATTACTTTGCATGACACATGTTACATGTCATGCAAGAATGGAAAATTGCACTTCTTAGTGTGCAATCTGAACAAAACATAACACATACTACAAGACAAGTAGGTCTAAAAAAACTAAATTGTGCCACTACCAAATATAATATGAGAGTATGCATCTGGTCCAATCACAGAAATCCTCAGAGAAACTGGATGACATACACTAAAGGAGTTGAGAATCTTCACATAATAAATTGTGTGAATATTCACTTCAATTATCCAATCATGTAAAAAGAAAATTCCTGCTTACTTAATTCATCTGCTCATGATTGGATATTCAAAGTAAACAGAAAATTGCTTTTGTTTTCAGTTACTATAGTAAATCAGTCCAGTGTGGGATGGGAAGAGATATTTCAGTAGGGCATGTTATGTTAGTATTTCCAAAAGCCTAGCCACTATTCTTAATTTTGAGAACAGTTGCAATACATATATGTGAACTGTCTTGCCTTATATTATTTTATTGTTATTTTGTCCATCTAGTGTTGTGGTCCAGGTACTCCTGCCAGCAAGAATAGCCTGGTGGGCTATTTTAATCTTGTTCACTGCAGTTGAGAAATGTTGGACACTGGCCCAATAAAGCAGCAGTACACAGAAGTATATACTATGCTCATTCTGCTGTCTCTTCTCCTTCTCTGCAAATTTCCAGTGGTAGATTGAGAGCACTGAACAATGCAATCAATCTCTGACTGACTAAATGAAATTAATGTCTGTGTTATCCTGTACATTGAATTAACGTATTAAAAAGCAGACTTCAGATACAGATGCACTTCACTTCTGGGGCCTGGAAGCTTTGTGGTCTCAATGGCAGAGGTGAGGAAGCCAACATCCTTTAAACTCCCATCTATATGTCGACAGACAGACTATAATTTCCTATAGGATCTTCAACTGCATTGGAGTAAAGAGTGATTGTTAGTAAATAACATAAGGTTGTGTGTAATTTTTCAATTTCCCACACATGTATTTGGGTATTTAAAGTGAACACATTTACAGGATTATGCACAAAAGGGTGAAGAGTTTGGAGAAGGCAGGAGAAGTGAACAATCCAGGACAACATAGCTGAACTGGAAAGTGAGCGGAATTGGAGAATTTTTCAAAGTCAGCAATTTTGGCCTAGATTGTTCACTTCTCCTGTCATCTTCAAACTCTTCACTCTTTTGTGAATAACCCTGTTAAGGTTTGTCACACAAGAGTTAACACATCACTGCACTGTAGATGTACGTTGTGTGCTGTGTCTCCAATGTAACATTATCAGCATACATCTACAGAATATTCCAATGTACCTGAGTTACAGCACACAGCAATGAAAAAGGAATGCTCTGAAAAAATTGTGCTGGGACCTTTTTCTTCAGCATTGAAAATGTTCCACTGGCCCATATACTTTGAACTTACAAACTGAACAGGTCTCAATGCACAAACATAGTTGCCTCATTGTTCCCTAAGCCCTTCTCCATAGAGGATATGGTTTCTAAACTCTGCACTGATGAAGTGCATCAGTGCAACAAACCTGAAATAGTTGTATGCAGTTTGCAATAAATGACTCTTTACTATAAATCAGAACAGAAACAGTTGGCCAGAGAAAATAGATGTACAGTTGGCCAAAAGAAAATAGATGTACGGTTGGCCAAGAGAAGAAAACACATGATTTGAATGGTTTCCTTATTTTTTTTTAGATGAAAGTGATACAAATAGATGCTTTCTGTTATAATAAAGAAAAATCAATCTGGCACTCATACTTCTAAGGGCTCAGAAGTAGACAAGTGCGCGGCAAGGGATGGCAGACAACCAAGATATGATAAGCCAGCAATCCTTCATTTCTCTAGAAGGTAGTTTACCTCAAACCATAGAAAAAAGCAGTGACTAATACAATGATCCTTGATAAAGGGGACCCGTGAGTCCACAAAAGCATCGGTCCTGTTGCTTCTCACTGAGATTCATTGTGAAAGTAGTGTAGAAAAGTATAAAGGTAACACAAAAATACTTTCAGCAAACTTAAAAAGCCTTGATAATCCTCAATAGATTATTTAAATAAAAAGTGTTTTACATACACAGTATGCAAATAGTTCATGTTGGCTAAATTTACACCAATAATTAATCCATTAATATGTACATAAATATTACATTCAGCTTGTGAGATCATCACAAGCTGACTGTATGAATGCCTTTAGTTTATGTACTATAATTCTAAATAAATCATTGTTTTATTTGGCTACTTTGAAGGAAAAATGTTTTAACAGTGTATGTGACCCAAGAGTTTGACCGTAATAAAACAACAATTCCACCTCAATTAAATGAATCATTATTTTGTTTTTTTAACTACAAAAAAAATGTTTAGACTCAAAAACAAAATGCAAACGCATAAATCTATAAAGTGAGTATTAGAAGAAGTGCCAAATGTGACAGAATACTTCCAAAAATCCTCTTGTGTATCTTCCCAGGAGAATTAATCAATCACCACCAAAAGGTATACTTTTCAATCTGGACCACAAAATGGGAACATCCCCACCTGGAAGTGACCTTCAGGTCACTCAACCATAATTTATATAGGTTCTCGGTAGCTCCTGCACATGATTACAAACGCCGAGAGATGGTACCATTCTGCTTAAAGGTAAATTACCCAATTTTCATACAAAAGTGGTCTTAAAGTTTTAGATGGTGCTGGGTATTATACCATCACTTATTAGCACTAGCAAAACACATAAGAAACTGTATATGTATATCATGACTGTGTTCCATATATTTTATTCTTATTGATACAAATTCTAGTTTATGTATTTTAAAGACAAGTAAAATATATTATCCTAGAATTTGTATTCTTATTTTGTGTACAGTGTCTCATCACACCATCCTGAAGAAGTGGCCATCCTAGACCCACGAAACACGCTATGACTGTGATAGTTATGTGTGTGTTTCATGAACAAAAAGTCTAAATTAAAGAAACACAATCAATTAATCTCTTCCATTCTTGTCAGAGGACGCCGGACTGCTCTCTCGGAGGGTCTGTCTTGCATCCTGCCCAGCTCAGTGATGCCACTGGTTGCCAGGAGTTTGGCGGGACACATGCCAGAGTGTCCCGCTCAGCTCTTGGCAACCAGTGACATCAGTAAGTGGGGCATGGCGCCAGAAAGATCATCACAGGTTGCTAAGAGCTCTAAGCAACCTGGGAGGCGGTAGCCGCCTCCCTCACCACCCGGCCACCCCCCAATGAGATGCCACCTGAGGCAACTACTTCAGGCTGCCTCATTGTAGGGATGCCCCTGACTAGATAGTAGCTGGCTGCAACAATATCTGTCACGTCTGCCTGCTAGTGAAACCTGAGTGCTTTCACATGCTATATCTTTAGTGCTTTCATGCACTCTCTATGGGTAGGTGCGTTCTCTGATTTTAACCCTTTTTCCTGAATAAACAGTTTTACACTTTGTGGATTGTTTTTCTGTCTTATTTGTGGTTTATACACAACTAAATACCTCTAGTTATGAAGATATATGTTGAATGTGAATATACAGTATGTCAGTTTAGAGGAGGCTATTGCTGCAATATACCTGTGCATTTTTTAGACTTTTGATGCGAAAAGATCTTTTCTTGGTGAGTTTAACTTACCTTTGAGTGATAGATGATTCATTCTTCTGGGAAGTGGAGGGTTTTTGTAAGCTCTGCATGCAAATGTTTGAAGATATCACATTTGAGAAATTTTCTTATATTTTGTGCTTGCAACTTCAGAATTTTGTCTTTGAATCTTTACACTTATTTGTAGGTAAAAAAAGATTGCATATACTGTATATGAGGTGGAAAACACTGTTTTATTAAGGCCATTTATTTAAATTTACAAAATAGCTGTACATCCACATATGTATTGATTGGAGTATGCATTATTATTATTATCTTGATTTATATTTGATTTGATTTTTCAATTAATTAAGAATATTATTTAAGTCTGACATATATACTGTAGATAGCACAGTGGGGTTTTTTCTTGGGTATACAGTGTATGTGACCCAATTCAGTAGTGTTGCTAAAATTACCTATTAAGTTATAAAGAGTATATACAAACTTTAAAAATAGTCCTGAAAGTTCAAACTAAGCAAGTTAAGATTTATTACAGACATATATTGTTTTCAGTGGGATTTACTGAACTAAGTCCTTATTGATTGACCCAGTTTTATTTCAGTGGATATATGACCGCCATAATAAAATATAATGTGTAACTATTATGACTGTTTTCCAGGAAAATGAAGTAAATGAAAAAATGTGTATTGATGCTGAAAAAGGAACACGCATATCCTGTGTCAGCAAGTATATGTAAAGAGATCTATTTTGATGATATTTATTAAATTGAAAGATTTATTAATGCTAAACTGCAAATATAAACTGTTTTATCAACCAAATGATTTCTAATTTTGTCTAACCACTTTTGTTATTTATACACCTTTTCCAGACAGAAGAGCTAGGAAGTGGGCACCACAAAGAATACCATGGTGTCAAGTCCCCACTCACAGATAGTTGATTTGACAATAAAGGGTTACCAAAACACTGATACGTTATTAAATCTACCTACTATGCTCCCCCACCTGTTAGCATGTTGCCTGTAAGCACAGCTGGATCAGATTTTAATGTCCCTTCTTCTCCTAGGATGAGTGCTGCTGTGCAGGAAATGACACAGGTTGACATCAAGACAGACTAAAATACTTAAGGCTAGTTGTATGTAAAAATATATTTAATTATTTTAAAGGGCCTCCCAACTTTTTTTCCTACCTGCTTGAAGTTTAGTTTTAAGGCCATGTAAGTTGCTTCATGCCACAAAACCAGGGAAATCACAAAATATATAAAAAATATATCTATGGAGTCTCTAGCTTTTCTAGGATTCATATAGCATGGACTAAAAAGTCCACTACAGTTAATCCCAACTTTTCAAATACCTTAAATTAGCACTGTATTCAGATGGCCAAATCCAAATGACAATTTAATTGTTATCTTGGGTGGTTCTGATTTCCAGAAAGTTCTAGAGAAATGGACAAAAAGATGTTTCTGCCATATAGAAAAAAGACCGGGTGACGATGGCACCACTGGTAGAGGAAAAGAGCGCTGACATAACAACACTGGAGGGGATGGCCTATAAGGTAAGTTACCTATAATGTGGTAATATGCTGTGCATACTAGGGAATCACATCCTGGGGACTCACTATTGCAGTGTTTAGGTTGGTAGTTTACTACCGCTTTAACTGCCAGTGGCACCAGGTCCCACCCTCCTACATAGTATCCCTTGTAGAGTTTTTAAAGAAAGTGGTTCTGGCTGATTTTTTTTGCCCCATCTTCTTATCAGGAAGGACTGCCAGTAGCTTCCCAAACTATTCTGGACAATTATGCATCCTTTGCTTCTCTGTATTATACACTTTTGGATTATGGATTTCTATTAACTTTCATGGGACCATACATTTCCATGGAACTTTAATAGACTAACTGGTACAACAGAGGTTATGCTTGGTGGCATATGGGTGATGGAAAAGTAGATGACTGGGTGCATATTTGTGTTTCCTGTCCTACTGGGTGCATATTTGTGTTTCCCATGTGTTGTGAAGTATTACAGTGCATTGCACTGGCTTTGTTTTGCAAACTTCCATATTGATCTTTCATTCATTTTTATTTCCCTCAGTTTATTGTGATGCAGTGTAGTGCGTCACAACATGCTGCACTGAAAAACAGTCCTGTTTGTCCTAATGCATTGTCTATGTGTTGGAACTGTGTTGGTCAAGGCTGCTCAGTGGAGCCCAATGCATCTGGTGTGAATGAGCCCATATATGGAATGGCAAAAGGAATGGCACAAGTAACTCTAATGTATTTTTAATAGAAAAGGAAATAATCAGTTCTATATTAGAAAATAAAGAGGCTGATTTATGAATCAGCTGAAAAGCATAAGAACTTGCTATGTTCCTCAGTGACATCTAGTGGCAGTAGTGCAGTGCAAATGTCTAGCTATACGCTGGGTGGAATATTTATAAATCAGCACATAAGTGTTTTCAAATGACTCCTACATGGTCCTATCATTGCAAACAATGATCTAATCTCTCACTTAGCATGCTGTTATTAGGAACTTATTGACCAGATATATATACTGAGTGCTTATTAAAAAAACTTGCACACTGCAGTTTTACTCTGTTAAAATCAATTGAAATTTATCTGTGAAAATGCATGAATAAGCCATTAAACTAATTGATAAAAAATGCTAATACTATAAGATCTTCAAGATCTACACATTTTGAAAATACAAATATTTAGAAAAACATTTGTACCTGGCAGGCAGACCTATAGCACAGAACAGATTTTCATATTTGCAAGAAAATTGTAGGCAGGAGAAGCTCTTTTGTGTGATCATAGTTTAAGGGTGAATTCACATCTTTGCACTGCATTTTTCTGCCCATGTCTATACACCACATGGGTTTAACCTCTGTTACATGCATTTTGCATGTTTTGCATGTGTTGCCATTAATTTCCATATAACATGTATTTGGATACATTTGGATGAATTACTTTTCCCCAAAGTGCACTGCACTAAAACATGAAAATGGGAATTTTTCCATTCAGATGAATGTTACATACATCATTTGTTTTACATACATTTTAATGGTGTTAAAAGTCATGTAAATGCACAAAAGTGAATGTATCAATACTGTGCTTGTTACAATAGGTCTGTATCAAGATGAATGACCATTTAAAAGCTGCATAGATGATCACAGTAAAACATAAGACAGTGGTACCTCGGTTCACGAACAATACGGTTTGCAAACAGAAAGTTCTGCAAAATTCTACTTCAGTTCACAAACTCCGCATCGGGTGACGAACACAACATCAGCCATCTTCCCTGCTCTGACACATGGTCGTGGCTTCATCTAGTCGAGATTGCAGTCTGATCACAGTTTGCGACCAATTCGGTTCGCAACCAGAATCGTGGAACGAATGAAGTTCGTGAACCGAGGTACCACTGTACTTCAAGTGATGGATATAAATAATGGATTTTTAAAAGGTGATTTAAGCTTGCTGTAGACATCTGATGGCTGCCAAACATTAGAAAATGATCTAACTGCTAAACTATGTTTCAACTGTCAGACAGCCACACGAACAAGTAGACTTTTCCTACAAAATATACTTGTCTGCATACTCTGCTGACAACATCAGCACCAGCCTTGCCTTGGGTGATCAACAAGATTTCAACTATAGCCTTAGAAGACAATATGATTGTTATGGGGCCCATAAGCTGAAAAGTGGAGGAGATGTCTGAGTACAAAGAGGTACTTCCAAGTAGCTATAATATTTGTCAAGCACTGTACATTTGGGGAAAAATGAATGTATACACAGTTTTGAAACCTCTACTATTTCTGTGAAAGTAATAAGCAGGGGCTAATTAGCAGAGGCAGAGAAATGGCTATTGAGATTGATATAAGGGAGATGAGGGGGCCTTATTGGTTTTGCTGTGTGCCTCCATTATGCATAATTATGGCAATGGTGATAAGTATTTAAATGGGACAGGAAAATGTAACCCACATGATAGACTTTTCTTTCAGATCTCAGTTCCTTTTAAGCAATCAGTAAATGTGCACACAGCACACCTAATTGGCTCCTGATACTAATCCACTCTTTTTCCAAGAGACTCAAGTTCTACTGTGCAGGGGATTGTAAGATACTAATAAGTCAAAGGGGTTGATTTACTAACCTTATAAACACACCACGAACATGTATACAACTCTGTAGTGTGTTCCCTCCCAGCATGATCTATGGGTGGAATCTAAACACCTTTGTAGAGTGTACACACCCAGCAGGTGTGTTGTGCAAAGCCAAGCATGAATTGCAAGGTGATGTTGTGTAAATTAGCTCTATGTTGATGAATGCAGGAATGTAAATGCATGAGCTAACCATTTTTGTCTAAACTGTGAAGCAGCATTATATATGCATCATGTGCATGATTTTTCCATATATGGCATTGGTGAAAATATGCTTTTAGAGACTTTTTGGTTGATAAATATGTTTTGCTGTGTGAAAATCACACGCAGCTGGTGCGTGCGTGTGTTTAGGTTAGTAAATCACCCCCAAATTCTCATTCATGAACTTTGACTAGCTGCAATAAAATATGATTATTTGCCATGAATGGGCAAAGTAACAGATTTTCTTTAAACATTCTCCCAAATAATCTTCTGGCAAGCAATGTTTATGTGGCCAACCTAAAGGAGAAGTGAAATGTACTATTCCCAACAATTGGTGCTACCGTGTGATGTTGTACGCCAACTCTATAAATCAAGAACTGAGTGATCACAAACCACTGATTGCTCAGTTCACAGTCTCTTTATTTATCCAAAAATAAAAATTGCATTGCACAAAGCAGAAAAAATAGTAGACAGATGTATGGAAGCTTTTTTTTTTAGCAGGCCACATTTGAGGATTGAGAGACAAAGCCTTGGATTATGTCAGACACATAAGTTAGAAAGATTACAGAGATACATGTATGCTTTTTTTGTGAGCCACATTTGGGGAGTGAGAAACAATGTACTTTTTACCTAAAAATAAAAATTGCATTGGAATATGTCAGAGACACAAACCAGAAGTATTGTACTGAATCAGTGGCAGGAGATGTTAATGGGTAGCAGGCAAGCAGAGGTGGCAGGAGATTGTAATGGATGAGAGGCCAGCAGCAGTTGCAGAAGATGGTATTGGGGCAGGCCAGCAGCCGGGGGATTGGATGGTAATGGTGGCTGGAGATTTTAATATATGGCAGGCCAGCAGTGGTGGCAAGAGATGTTAATGGATGACAGGCCAGCTGTGGTGGCAGGAGATGGTACTGGATGGCAGGCAAGCAGTAGTGGCAGGAATTGGTAATAGATGTCTGCCCAGCAGCAGTGGCAAGAGATGGTAATGGTGGCAGGAGATGTTAATGGATGGAGGGCCAGCAGCGGTGTCACGATATGGTAAAGGAAGGCAAGCCAGTAGTGGTAGCAGGAGATCCCTTTTAGACCTCCCAGTCATAATAACAAGAGGGGATCGTCTTATTTTATTAGCAGGAAGTTCAACAGTGGGATGAAGAGGTGTTATTTTGTTGCACTTGACACTGTGGCAATTATGTTGTGTGTGTTGATGAGTTGTTAATAGGGATGTTCAGATACCAGTATCTTTATTGGAGCTGAGACTTGGCATTTTCACGAGAACTACCAGGATCAGAGCGGTTTCAGCTACCACTGGGCCCTAGCACTCCACCACTGTCCTGAAATCATTAGTCTGAACTGAATTTTTTTTTTTTAAACTGTCACATGACACTAAAGAAAGAGGTATCAGTAATTGATATCCATGAGTACTTGGAGGAGTATCGGAAAAAATGGTATTGGTGCATACCTAATATATATATATATTATATAAAACAAATTATACTTTAAAACAGGGGTGCACAATCCCAGGAGCCCCATAGCCAATGCTCCTTAAAAATTACAGCTGCCTCCTAACTTTTGGGGTTTTTCTCTACTCTAGTCTTGGAGCTGGAAAATTATCTGTACTTGTACCAAGTACGGTAATTGGTATCTGTCATCAACATGTTCACGCTGCTGACCCCAAAAAGCACTAAGCCCCAAACTCCACCCGTAAAACAATGAAACCTCAAACACTTTTTTTGTCATTGTTTTCCAGATTTTTTTGTTTTCAAAAAAACACAAAAGTGTAAAACAGAGAAAAAAAAAGGGGATAAGCAGCTAAATTTAAAAAAAACTGCACAGTGAATACAGGGGGGCACACTCCCTTTTCTTCACGCTGCAATTCACTGTATAGCAGTGGCATTATCCAGCACAGAGTATAGCACTATTTAGCTACACTATTAGCACTGCACATGTAGCACAAAATGTCTCTCCCTCACAAAGCTGTCAGCTGTCCCTGATTAACGGCAAAACACAAAGGATGCTGGGAGAGCTGAATTTTATAGGGTGGGGTTGCCACATTTTCAACGCCCCATGATTGGCTATCATTTTTCACCTGACCAAAGTTCCCAGGTCAGGCAAAGCATTTTGTGGTTCGTTTTTGGTGACTTGGTGAACTTGTCCACATGTTTGCCATTTGGGCGAACATGCAAGATTTGCCATGAACCCAACTTGGTGGCGAACGTGAATGTTATCCCTAATATTGATGACTTAACCTCTCTGCTCTATTCACCTGTTCCTTGTCAGCACACTTGACCCCAAGTACTGCCCATCTCTCTTCCAGTCTGAGTGTGGTTGCATAGGACATTACAGGATGCTAAAATTAAAGTAGTTTGAAACTATCAAATTTTTTTCAATAATGAAGCATTGTTCTACATTTGTGCCCAAACACTTACAATCTTCATGTTTCTAAACAGCTGCTTCCATGTCGCTTACCTCCACTTCCCTGAACTTCCTGTCCAGTACAAGATCACAAAGTACAGAGTAGACTCCAGCAACTGTTCATCTACTAGTTTGGAGAAGGAAGGAGGGAGGAGAGGGGGACAGGGGGTAGGGGAGAAGCTTGATTGCTGTGTCTGTGTGTTTGTGGAGACACACACAGCTTGCTAGCACACACAAGGGTGACTGCATAGCATAAAAAGGAGTCACTCTCAAACAGGAAGTCAGGACCAGTGCTCAGGGGACCAGCTGATTCTGCAGGAAACTAAACATTTTAATTATCAAGAAGCAGCATTCATTGTAAGTAATTGTAAATCAGCATTTGATATAGCTTAAAATCTTTTTGACTTTAATATGCCTTTAAATGTAAAAAAAAAAGGAAACCTGTTGACTGTAATATCGCTTTAAGTCAGATTCAAGTATTTATACTAGCTGCATTAAAATTAAGTTCATTTTTCTTTAAATAAATACATAACTGCATTCAGTGTTGCTTTTTAAATCTGACGAGTTCAAATGTTAAAATTTCAGATTTCTTAGTGTATCTGAAAATTGTTGGCAGTCTTAATGACACAGATGACATATGATTACAGAAGCAAGGTGACACTTTTTTCTAGTTACTAGACAAGTCCACCTGACCTGGTAAAACTTAACAGAAGGAAGAACTTTTTGAAGGCAGGACACAATCTATGGCATATTACCCATAACAGCATGATGTACAGAAATAGCAGACCTATCTCTGTTCCTTAGCACCTGAAACAAAGTGACCAGACGGCTCTTAGAAATACAGTACATTGTGTTTTATGATGAGCAGGGCTCTTGAGCTTCAGTGACTGAAATAAGCTGCCCACCTGTTCTAGATATCTTTATAAAATATCAATACAGACCTGATTACAAAATCCTTATTATGGCACATAGAAAATAGGTGTATACCTGCTTCTAATTACGCAGCAACACAGGCACTATTCACAGTAAGCGATCACCACTGTTAATCAAACCTTAGGAACATTTCCACTTTATAACCAATTATATTCTATATAAACAATCATTAAAAATACCTGAATAAAATAGTGTGGCAGATTACAGCCAGAAAGTGGCAATGTATTTGATTTTTACTTCTGTTGCAACCTACTAATGCATCATTAAAATTATCTGATGGATGAATGGTTCTAATAAGCCATATTAAAATCCATTGGTCAGTTTAAATCAGTTGTTAGCAAGAATGAGCAAAATTGAGAGCTTGACGATATCTGAAAATTCAGTGAAAATTAAGTAAATGTAGCTAAGGGGGTTATTCACTATTGAGCCAAAGGATTAAGTCAAAGCATAGGCTAATCCATCAGCTCAATTTGGCTGCCGTAGCCCCCCAGTTCAGCCGTTGACAAAGCCGGATGCCGTGATTGCCGTGGATTACTTTGTTGGATCCATTGTTTTTAACTTTGTGGGGGTTTTTTTTCAGTTAAAGGAATTGTCAACAAATGTTTATAGTTTTTTTTCAATTAAAGGACTTTTTCAAAAATGTGGTCTTTTTATTTACAATTTTATGTAACCCTTTAGCGAATGAGTAGGTGTACTAGTACCCCTTACTTATTCACGGGGGGCAGCATTTGGGTGCCTCATTTATTAAAGGGTACCCCAATGCAAATAGGTCACCCTGCCCGCAGACTCCCACAACCTACGGGTCAGTGTTGTGGCAGAAGAAGCCCTTGTCCCCATCTGCATGGGGACAAAGTGCTTTTCCAGGAGGGAAAAGCACCCTCCCATTTTTTCCCACATTTTTCCCCACATTTTTCCCCACATTTAAAATTCCTAACAGACCTAAAGGGCCTGGTATGACTTTTGGTGGGAGTCCTACACATTTTTTTTATAAATTTGGGTTCACTCCGAACTTTCTTACAAGACCCTTTAGGGTTTGGAAGGGGGAGCCCAGGCCGCATTTCAGAGGTTCAACTCCTTTGACAAGCCTTGACAAAGGAGGTGAACCTCTAAAATGCATTGCCTAGCAATGCCTGATGACCTGGAAGTACTCAGCAGCTGAGGTTCTGCCTTGAGGAGAACCAGCTACAGCACTGCTCAGCCTTCGGATCAGATCTGTGTCTTCCAGCACATGTGATCTGGAATCCTTCTGGACTGGACTGGACTGGATTCTGCTGTCTCCATGTGCTTCTGTCCTGATAACAATCTTGGATCAGCAGCTGAGATCAGACTACCATCTGATGTGTGACAGGCAAGATGTTTTGAAATATCCTGTAAGTACATTACTTTTTACCTTTATTAAACAGTAATTTTTGTACTGCACTTAGATCTGTGCCCCGGGTATGTTTTCTTTACAGTGCTTTTACATGGATGTTTCCCTATCCAACTAACTAGGCTACAGGATCAGTGCATACATGTTCTCTGGATTAACTACAAGTATAACTGGAGCTCCTTTAAGACTATTAATATACAGCCCATAACCAATTGATCTAATTGCCCAAGTTGGTGACTTCTGTTTTAAGGTCCGATAAATGTATGTGGTAAGCAGAACTGCAGCAGCACCTACACTTTTGCGTATTGAGGTGTGCTACAGCCCAATGGGCTTCTTATCACAACAAATTAAACTGGGTGTATTGCAGTGTGCTGCCTCCTGGTGTAAATGGGCCCTATTAAATTTGTTGTCAATCGGGCCTCTGCCGGGTTCTTGGCTGAGATCCTCCCCTAACTTCTCTAATGTTATGTGGCGCAGTGGGGGTGGGGGCATCTGTGTCCCTCATTGTGGGATATGTCTCTACCTGGTTCTTATGCCTTCCTCTTCTATATGGTGTTCTGTTTTCAAAGGTACACATTTGTCATTATTGTATGGCTTACATTATACCGGTATTTCAGTATTATATGATGGTTGGTATAGGCTAATATACCCTTCCATTGCTGTTGTTTATTCTGACTGCTTCCATCATGGAGGCTGAATTATTGGGGTGCTCCTGAAATAAGAGCCATTTCCTTGTTCACTTACTGAACTGACGGCATAAATTAAATGGTTCCTACATCTGGATGTACTACTATCACATGAGAATTTGCGAAACTTGTACTTTTCATGCATATTCGTATTGCTCAGTGATAGCTGTCCTCTTGGGCTGCTATGCTCTGTCTATGTATATCTGTTTGTTGTATATAAGTGTTTGAAACACATACATGTCTTTTTTTCTTGTTACTTTTTTTCTGCAATAACATTACATACTGCAACAAATACTCATTTATTTTACTCATATATTGTACTTAGTTTATAGTAATCCAGTCCTTCTGGGGTCATTCAGGAACCCATGGCTCTTGTTTATTAATTTTCATCGAGTGTAATGGCTTAGGTGACCATTGTACTCATGAATCTGCTCTATCATTCTCCTGACTGCAACAGAGCACATATGCATAGGCTGTTTTAGGATGAATGAATTAATACATTATTAATATACTGCATTATATTATTTACGCTGTTTGTGCTGAAAGCTCCACACAAGGGTGAAATCACTGTGACTAGTGGGGTTATTAAAATCCCTTATTAAGACATTTTAAAAAATGATCCAGGCCAGTAACATAACGAGAGATTAGGTGATTCAAATTAAATCTTAAGAACTGCCAGATTAATATTGACAGGCATCTATTAGCAATCAGGAATTCACCTTCTTATTCCTGCTATCGGTATAAAATTGTGCTGCAAAAACAATGTGTAATAAATTACATTAATAACATGTGATTTTTTTTTAGCATGTTTGTCAAACCAGAAGTTGTATTTTTTTTGCATCACTAAGGGTGTTCATTGTAATAAAGAAAACCTTTCATGAGGTTAAAGGTCATTCATAATGTAACCTTGTCTTTACTAATTAACCCAGTAAAAGCTAATTGGATTCTGAGTTGTTTCCGTTTTGCATACGTATTTCTACCAGCGATAGTAAATGACCACCACTGAAAAGCACAAGAGCTCTTGTCATCAAAAGACAAATAGTGATTTACAACGCTCAAAATAAGCATGCTAACGATACACTTTCCCATGTCTTCAACCAATCATTAATACTTAATTGGAATCTGCAAGGTTGACATTTCAATCATAACCTAGATTAAGCCTGGAATATTGAACTTGTACCTTTAATAGCTCATTAACATTTAATTTTAATTCCATGTGTCTTAGTCTTGCACCAAGTTTATAGTTGATGACAGCGCTTCACAATAAATGAAGGCAAAAGGTTGTTTTGGAAAAATACCAAATATAAGCCAAATATGTATATTTAAATTGAAAGATTGTTGAAATGGCAGTTTAAAGAAATTGAAAAAAATGTAATATCTACAGTATCTATCTATCTATCTATCTATCTATCTATCTATCTATCTATCTATCTATCTATCTATATCATACATTTATATTTAACATACAACATACCTACATCTCTTCTTCTCATTGGGAGCCAATGATGGTAGGATTTGACACTACAGGCTAGCCACTGAGAACTAGTGTGTATACTGTTTCTGCCCAGCACATCACTAAGGAGACATCACACATGCTAAACTAACTCTCTTTTACACTAGTGTTCAGGTAAGGGAAGGCTAACACTTAACCTAACATTGCCATTTGCCCATCAGTGGCAAAGTAACAGGATCTTCTGATAACCCATCTCCCTAGCAAGATATACTCACTGGTCCACATTCCCTTACCACCTCACTATTGCTGGAGTCCACCATGGTTAAGCCCTGGTGTCAAACAGTGTCAAAGCTTACCCATGTGGATGATGTCACTGCCCCCCCCCCTCCTCCCATATGGCAGTGTTCGGACCTGGCCTCTCAAGCTTGAGCACTGTACCATGGTAGAGGTCCCATATTTCCTATTCTGGGAAGCCCACTCAATTGTAGCAATGGAATAAAGACTGTGATAAATTGATCAGGCAGTGAAATTATTTGAGCACCCAACATTTGCAAAGCTGGATCTTCTTTGACCATCACTAATGATAATCAGGTACTAGAGGGGTTAAAGCATTTGTCAAGGCAAAATAATAAAAAAGTAGTACAAGTGTTCAATACATTTAAAAGCTTCACACAATCAAACACATTTTTTTGTATGGATATTTCTGCTTATTAAATAGATCAATCATGCTTTCATTGGTAAGCATTATTCAATACAATCTACTATTCATGTTCTTATGTCTCTGTTTAGATTTGATCAACAAGAGAGTTACCCGCATAAGCCACGTTTGTGAGTTTAGGTCAGGTACCACAAAAGGGATGTGTATGTGATTGTACAACTGTCTGTGAAACATATAAAGGATCTTTGGTCTAGTTTGCAATGAGAAAATTAAAAAAATTGGAGCATGATCCATAAAAAGAGTAAACTCTTTGATCTAAAAAGTTTAACTGTACTAGAAATGTATATATTATTTTATTTTCATGAAGCACAATAGACAGTATAATTATATTGGCAGTGTTTGGGATACTTCATAAAATAAAGTATGAGATAAAATCATTGCCTTCATTTAACATAAAAGAAAAAAGTATGGATCGGCAAGATAGTTCTCTGCATGTAGAAACAGTAACAGTAAGTAGAATAACACAAAACCAGTTTAACTTATCAGCACTTGTTAAGCTAAATAGTTTCCAAGTAGAATATAGAGATGATCAGTAAATTGTTACAATGTCATGGATAACAGGAGAACATTTCAATTATCTGTTGATGGTGTAGCCAATAGTATACAACAAGAATATCCCAATGGTAATGGATAGAAACAAACTTACCTTTACCAAATATACCAGTATCTATTGGACTCAAAACTGAGATATATTAATCTATAAAAGTGCAAGAGAAAAGAGAAAAATATATAAAATTAGTAAAAGCTTCAAGAGCAAAATGATAAATGAACACTGATAGCTCTTGAGATAATAGTTCTGACAAGGATAATTACTAGAGCCAGGAAGATATATAATATACGGGTGGCTGTGTTAAACAGCTGTGTGGCATTAAAGCTGGCACCACACATTATGATTTAAAAAAGTTTTTTTGGTGCCAGGAGAGGAGTAGGTAGCAGATCTGACAAAATAGTAGAATGTGGGGTAAGGAAGGAAAGGAAATAAAAAGCAGGACAACTACTTTGACAGTGAAGCTCCTAGCATGTTGGATCTGACCAGGGCATTAAAAGAACATTGAACAAGTGATAGAAAGTAGAACAAACAATGCGTATAGATATGATGCCAGTTACAATGGAGAAGAAGTAGAAGATTGAATGAGTTGATTTAGGAGAGTGGGTATCTGAAAGGGGGTGTTAAAGGAAAAGAGAGAGAGAAAGTGATGGGGGGAGCAGGGTAAAGGGAGAGGGTGTGGGTATATAGGTGGGATGTGTGTATGGTGGCTGGAAGAGTAGAAAAACAGTATCATGGAATAGGAAGGGTGTTATAAAAGTTGAATTCAGAATGTATCAGCACAAAGAAGATGACAAGATTACATTCTGTAAAATCCTAGCATCTCTTTAAAAAAAGAGAAAATTAAAAAAAATGGTGTAAAGCTTTATTTGACCAGTCTCTCTTTAACACAACTTGTTAAACCTATTATTATCTTTAGAAACCAATACTTCTTCTATGACGGTAGCCTTGAAAATATAATAATCTTTGTCATGGTGTGTTAGGAAATCTCTTAAAATACTATGGTCCTTATAGCGAAGTCAAACATTAGAGCAGTATTCTTTTAGTGCTTGTTGGAATGTTTGAATATTTCTGTGGCACACTCATGAAAGCATATATATCCCATATTGTAATTAACAATTGAGCTGGGATTTGATGGGCCTAATGGAATTAAACTGTTTTATCAAGATATTTATCTTTTAAGCGATTATTTTATTATTTGTTTTTATTTATGTTTTCCATGTGTATCACTTTAAACTGTTGTATCTTTTGTAGCCCTAATGAAGGTTGACTTCCTTTTGTTACGCTTCTGGACTTTGAAAACATGAGTATGGCTTTCCTTCTGGTTTGACTACACATATTATTGCCAGAATAAGCCAGAACATTTGAGGCACAATGCAGGATTAACAATGCAAAGAAAAATTTGAATTTTGCAGCTGAGGCCCAGCTGCTGAAACATGATCACCAGAACAGGCCTAAAACTCACAACACAGGATTAACCCTGCAGAAAAAAACATAATTTGGCAGCTGAGACTAAGCTGCAGAAAAATGAGGTGTGAAACCTTTATAGTCCTGGAGCACCCGTACAGGGCAGTAGAGGCCGCACAAGGTGGTACTGGGAGCAGGCCAGCTGCAGTGGCAGCAGATGGTAATGTTGGCAGGCCAGCAGTGCTGGCCAGCAGATATTAATGATGGCAGGACAGCAGCGCTGGCAGCAGGTGTTAATATTGGCAGGACAGCAGCAGCAGGAGATAGTTATGGTGGCAGGCTATCAACAGTGGCAGGAGATGGTAATGGTATCACCTATAATAATTTTTTTGGTGCCAGATTCCAAGTAAAAATGCAGTCGATAGCGTCAGCTGCAGGGGTATTGTAATCATTGCTTATTTAGGACTGGTTCATTTTTATTAAGGCAGCACATGTCAGTTATGTGAGGGGACAGGCAGATGTGTCTCTGTGTCACAAAACCGCCCACTGCACTGAATCCTCTCTCTGACATCACATTGGCCACAGGGCAAGCCAAAAACTCCATACCATACTAAAGAAGCTTTCAAATGTTTTCCAGTCTGGACACCCAAAAGTCCATGAGGTCCCCGGTTTGAAGGTGGTCTACATTTACTCTGGACCCGTGGTAATCTGAGATTACATAGGTTAGGTGCTGACTGTGACTGCTGCAAGCTGTTGTATGCTGAAAAATTACATTAATATGATGCTGAAGCATCCACCGCTGCGTCTCCTTTCAGCGACCTCAGGATCTGGGCATGTTGCCCATGACAAGGAATCGTCAACAAATGTTATAGTTTTTTTTCAATTAAAGGACTTTTTCAAAAATGTGGTCTTTTTATTTACAATTTTATGTAACCCTTTAGCGAATGAGTAGGTGTACTAGTACCCCTTACTTATTCACGGGGGGCAGCATTTGGGTGCCTCATTTATTAAAGGGTACCCCAATGCAAATAGGTCACCCTGCCCGCAGACTCCCACAACCTACGGGTCAGTGTTGTGGCAGAAGAAGCCCTTGTCCCCATCTGCATGGGGACAAAGTGCTTTTCCAGGAGGGAAAAGTACCCTCCCATTTTTCCCCACATTTTGGGGGGTGGGGTTCCTCTTTAAAACTCCTAACAGACCTAAAGGGCCTGGTATGACTTTTGGGGGGAGTCCTACACATTTTTAAAAAAAATTTGGGTTCATTACGAGCTTTCTTACAAGACCCTTTAGGGTTTGAAAGGGGGAGCCCAGGCCGAATTTCAGAGGTTCAACTACTTTGACAAGCCTTGACAAAGGAGGTGAACCTCTAAAATGCATTGCCTAGCAACATCTGATGCCTGAGGACCTGGAAGTACTCAGCAGCTGAGGTTCTGCCTTGAGGAGAACCAGCTACAGCACTGCTCAGCCTTCGGATCAGATCTGTGTCTTCCAGCACATGTGATCTGGAATCCTTCTGGACTGGACTGGACTGGACTGGACTGGACTGGATTCTGCTGTCTCCATGTGCTTCCGTCCTGATAACAATCTTGGATCAGCAGCTGAGATCAGACTACCATCTGATGTGTGACAGGCAAGATGTTTTGAAATATCCTGTAAGTACATTACTTTTTACCTTTTTATTAAACAGTAATTTTTGTACTGCACTTAGATCTGTGCCCCGGGTTTTTATGTTTTCTTTACAGTGCTTTTACATGGATGTTTCCCTATCCAACTAACTGGGCTACAGGATCAGTGCATACATCTTCTCTGGATTAACTACAAGTATAACTGGAGCTCCTTTAAGACTATTAATATACAGTCCATAACCAATTGATCCAATTGCCCAAGTTGGTGACTTCTGTTTTAAGGTCCGATAAATGTATGTGGTAAGCAGAACTGCAGCAGCACCTACACTTTTGCGTATTGAGGTGTGCTACAGCCCAATGGGCTTCTTATCACAACAAATTAAACTGGGTCTATTGCAGTGTGCTGCCTCCTGGTGTAAATGGGCCCTATTAAATTTGTTGTCAATCGGGCCTCTGCCGGGTTCTTGGCTGAGATCCTCCCCTAACTTCTCTAATGTTATGTGGCGCAGTGGGGGTGGGGGCATCTGTGTCCCTCATTGTGGGATATGTCTCTACCTGGTTCTTATGCCTTCCTCTTCTATATGGTGTTCTGTTTTCAAAGGCACACATTTGTCATTATTGTATGGCTTACATTATACCGGTATTTCAGTATTATATGATGGTTGGTATAGGCTAATATACCCTTCCATTGCTGTTGTTTATTCTGACTGCTTCCATCATGGAGGCTGAATTATTGCGGTGCTCCTGAAATAAGTGCCATTTCCTTGTTCACTTACTGAACTGACGGCATAGATTAAATGGTTCCTACATCTGGATGTACTACTATCACATGACAATTTGCGAAACTCGTACTTTTCATGCATATTCGTGTTTTTCAGTGATAGCTGTCCTCTTGGGCTGCTATGCTCTGTCTATGTATATCTGTTTGTTGTATATAAGTGTTTGAAACACATACATGTCTTTTTTTCTTGTTACTTTTTTTCTGCAATAACATTACATACTGCAACAAATACTCATTTATTTTACTTAGTTTATAGTAATCCAGTCCTTCTGGGGTCATTCAGGAACCCATGGCTCTTGTTTATTCATTTTCATCGAGTGTAATGCTACTATCTGGAAAGGCAGCCCAGAGGTTCTTCTGCAGCATCTCTTACAAGTGGTGCATTTTTTTCTCTCTTGGTGATGGCAGCATGAGATCAAAGGATTATCTCAAATGTATGCTTCAGCATAGAAATTAAAAGATGAGCCCAGCACATATTCATCCTTAATAAATTGTTAGTGAATGAATGCGGGTTTTCGAATAGCTGGTTCCATGTTTGCTAATTACCTTGAGCCTGAGAGAGTGAGCTAAGTACAGTCCAGAAATAATTTTGGTCAACATTTCAAATGATGGATGGCTAAGGATTATTATTATCTTTAATAATTCATGTGTAATATATACATTCAGCAGTTCTATGTAAGCACCTTCCAGATTATGATATGTCTTACCCCACTGAGCCCTACATCTTCTTGGAGAATGGATGTGGGGATGAGGCCCGTGGTACCCTCCCCATGTTGAAGGAAAAAACAACATAGCATCCATCTAGATGCCTCATCAGTGACAAGCAAGCAAGTAAGGGACAGGGAGGTTCCTCCCTGTCTCCTCCCCCCCTCCCCTTTCCTCTCTTATGTAATAGAAGAAATATACTTCCTTGTTCTTCCTCATTATTATATATAGTACTTTCGTATTAAACAATATGTATTGCTCACCGTTTTAAGAGAACTAGTTCAGAATTCCTGTTTGGGGAGCATGTAAATCAACTAGTACATTTGACAGGGCCACATATGGGTCAATCGACCAACCCTATTACCACTTTATGATAAACCCAGGTTTGAAGTAAATCAGCTGGGTTTGCTAAAAGTTATTTCTGGTGTGAATTGACCACTTATTCCTACCCATAGAAATGTTTGGCTGTCCACGGTGATAGTAATCTCTGTCAGATATACATGGAGCATCGAAGAAACAAAAACAGAAGCTCTAAAAAAAAGGCTTAAAATACAAACTGGTTCAATTGTGACTCTGTAGCATTTTACATATTTATTGTTACCACATTGAAGAATTGTTACTGAAGATATTACCATTAGCAGTACAATTGTGAATGTTATAGGTTTTGTAGATTTATAAGCTTTTTGAATGTATTTATGAATGCATTTTCTTTCAGATCTAAACAAAACTATTTGTTGTGCTAAAACGAATCAGTATAGCATGCCGAAACTAAAGATCAATTTCAAATTATAAAAGGAGCATAGAAAAGAGCAAAGAACATAGACACATTTTACACATCATCTGAAACTAAGCTCAATACGTGTGAATTTGTTACCTGCTGATGATTTGTGTTTGCTCAATCTAACCAACCAATGTCCACTTGTACTGTTGTTCCAGAGTACAGTCTGCACTGAATGGATAAATTGGTGACAGACCATTGTTTCATTCATTCCTCATTTGCTATTACATAGAGTATGACCATTAATCTAGCAGAAATGGAAACTGTCCCCTTGATTGTTTGTGTTTTGCTGTTATATGGTTGTTTTATTGGTAAGTATTACATTTACTTTTTTTAACTGTGAAATATATTAAAACATGCTGTTGTTTTGCTGTTACAGGATTGGTTTGTCTTTTTTTTTTTTTTTTTTAGTGAACAGATTTATGAACATATTTACACTTTTGTTATGTTCATGAAATAAAGGAGTTAATTAGCTGTAGTCAAATAGGCTGATCAATTTGCAAGGAAATATTTCCATAGCTTAATGTTCACCACATTCACTAAGCTAAAGGAAAATTATCTTGCAAGTGAACAGCATGTTTGTCTGTAGTAAGTAAAGCCCATAATCACCGAATGTTTTGTTGCTGTGGTTTTCCTGTATATTGTTATTTTGCAGGCAAATAATATCCAAGATCATTCAATCTACTTGTGCTGTGCTCTTTTGATTAAAGTAGTGAGGTTAGAGTAAAAATACATGTATTGTATTAAAGGGTTTGTCAACTTCAAAGTGATTTTTCAAAGTATGGAATATTTTAGTAGGTTTAGCCTTTAATCATTGCTCTTGGTAGCCTACAGCAACATCTGAGCACCCAAGTTTCCTAAACCGTCCACCTGCTTTGTCATTAGAAAGGTGCCTTACTGTCATTGTTGAATATATGTATATGTGTGTGTGTGTGTGTTGTAGTGATACCTCCTTGGTTGTCATTGCAAAATTGATCATGGCAGTAAGGAAGGACCAAAACATCCTATGGGGAAATGTTACTGTTGCAGCCCCGAGATATTCGTATAATGGGTGATTCATCTCATTAGTGCTACCAAAAACTGAACTATAAGGGTGTGTGAACTTATATTTTAGCCAACATACTGAAGTTCTTTATATCCACTTTCAACTTCTCTATAAAAACTTTGTGTTAAAGAATTCTATTGGTCTTCTAAGGACCTGACACTAACCATCAACAGGTGGTAAGTGTTAGGTGTCGCTGGAGGACACCAGCACTTTGTGACAGCAGAGGTATGGTAAATTAACTATATTGATGGCCCAGATTTTCATCTGTGCTCCACTACAGGCAATAACATGTACTTAACCTTTAAGAATAATATAACAATGTAAGCATAATGAATGTATACAAATATATTTATCTGTATTTATAAAGGGTAATTTCCCCCAAAACAGAAAAGTAAGTGTTTAGTTCTGGTAAATGTTATATGGTTGCATTACAAACTAGCTTTTAACATATGTTAGAGACTCTGATGGTGCACGCCCACAGGTCTTTCTACCTTGCTTACAGTAAGATGATTGACACCCCACTCTGAGGGTTCTAAGAGCCCGGAGTCGCAGTAGAGAAATAATGTTACTGGATTTTCTGAGAGATAGAACAAACTACAGGTATTGGTAATGTTCTATAATTACTCTTTACATTTTGTACTTGCTTGCTTTTAATCCATATTTAATTTTAAAAACAGAGGCTGCCTACAGTCTTAAAACAACAGATCAACAGCTAAGGAACCAGAGAGGTAAGTACAAAACTTTCTTGACTTCAGAATGTAGAGTGAGATATTATGAACTGTGCCTTGAGATAAATATGAAGTGTTCTCTTGCACCAGTGGCATCAGGCTTTTGGCTGATAAGCAGAAGACACATTTGTACGCAGCTCAGATTTATACTTTAATTAGTTAAGACATTGATATTCACAACGAGTAAAAAATTATAAAATCTCAACTGTACAGTGAGTCTTACATGTCAATTTACTGATATGAATGGAATGAGAGCTGTGTACCTCTTCTGCATTTTTGTGACAGGAGAAAGTACAACCTTTATCTGAATGGTATATCCTTTTAAGGTGATCTGTCAATCACTGCCAGGGTCATGGTGAAAATAACAAGACATATGTCAGATAGTATTTACCCAGAACCGATTAAGAAAAGATCCCAGACCTCAGGACACCTTTACATTTAAATATCAAGACTAGTGAATGGAAGGTCAGTTGCAAGTAGATTCTATCATCTGATTTATTGTAATTTATGTTGAGACGTTGGAGGCTACTTCGCATAGAGAAGACTACATTGCTCAGTTAAACCTAATAATGTAGATAGAATGTTAACTAAATTTTAAAGTGCACAAGCATGTATTTCATTTCCAAGTTCCTGCCTTTAATTTAGAGGTAAATGTCATTCATAATTTGTCTCATAGGCATTTTGCAGATATACTTGTCTCCTACCGTTTCCTTAATTCCTACAACAAATTTAAGGGAAATAGCTAATCAAATGCCAGGTGCTTTAAAGTTAGCATGATAATTTGTCTTTTAAACCTAAATGCTATATAGGACATAATATAAATTATTCTATAATACATTGTGTCTGAATGACTTAGTACTTTTCTACTGCTGTGGAAAATGACCTTACATTATTAGAAAAGGGATGTTAATGTTTTTTTTATTTCAGGGTAAAGTTTATAAACAATTGTGGACATGCATAAGGTTGTATAAATCAGAACAACCAATAACATTCTGTGGTCTGCTGATAACATTTTGAAAATAAAATACATGTTTATAAGTTCTGCAAATAACTTTTTTTTTCTAGAGTTGGCTCTCCTTTCATAACCTCCTCTCTCTTCCTCTCACTCTTCCAATGGCATAGAAACTCACAATGTGACCCTACCAGGCTTCCACATCTACTCCCCCACACAGTCTTTGGATGATCTTCTTTATTTTGGGAGCCACAAATATTTTCAGCTGTGTATATGGTCGCTGAATAAGGAAATACTGTATAGGTTGGGAGACAATGGGGCAAATTGGATTGTTCCTAGAAGAGGCAATCATGGGATTTGGGAAGAAGGTGTTGCTTTTTTTCACCTGATGGAGATAAACCAAAGAATCACAGATGGGAGGACTGAGCTAGGGATCAGGATTGCATCTGCCCCCTGGGCCAGTACTAATGAGATATGCTGGGCTGGTGGTACTGAGTGGAGTTACTCTGTTATTCAGATATTGTTCTGAATGGGACCTGCAGACAGTGACACATCCTGGGTATCATATAGCAACTGGCTACCTGTTCAGACCTTTAATCACAGCATTTGATAGAAAGAACTCCTTCAACCCCAACGTCCTTTACTACTCTAAAATGTCATGTGAATGTCTCGTAATGCTGGTAGATGTGAAAAGGTGTCCATATCTTCTGGGGACACTCACCTTTTAGCACGCTCACCAATCAGCACCAAAGCACACTTTGCATAGTACAGTTTCTTCTGACCACAAAAAAACTGCCCCTTGATGAAATAGTCAGTCGCTTGTGTTTGTGCCCCATGCCAAAGGTTCCCAGCCCTCCTGTGGTTCCAAATTTCAGGATACCCCTCCCCCATTGAGAATGGCAGACCTGCAGGCTGCATACCAGTGATCTCATCAAAATCACTGAGATCACTTGTACAAAACAAGCTGTACATTTAGCTCTGCTTGCTTAAATGTAGAAAACAACTACCCACCCGACGCCCGGAACTGCATGTCCCGGGCATCAGGAGATAGGAATTCCACACCCCTGCTGCCCCTCTACTCCCTGCTGACCCAAGGCCGGGCCTTGGTTGGCCTTGTGGGACGTCTGGCCCTGTATGTACAGTGTATTCTGTCCATACAATCCTATGGACAGAAAAATGGTGCAGCTGCAGCTCCCGGACGCTGCAAATACAGGTGGACACATACATGTATTTATGCCCTTGTGCATGAGCCCTTAAAGTTTCTTTCCTTCTGCTTCTCTTTCACTTTTTCTCTCATGCCACCCTTATGTTTTTTTCTGTAATTGACCCCCTAATTACTTTTTAAAATCCATTTATATCTATGTCCACTTATCTTTCACTAACGCTAATATAATTCCGAATTATGTATCTTATCAAGACAACAGGTAAGACAAAGTAATACATTGATCTGCTATTAATTCACCTAGTATTTGCGTGTACAGTATACACTATCTGTCTGGTCTGAAGAGAATCAAAGTGATTTCCAAATCCATTTGCTCATCTGTTGTAAAGAAGTCAAAAACATTGACAAGATCGCCAATCATTTTCTTTCATTTTCAAAGTCTCAACTTTACAGGAAATAGATTCTACACCTACACACTTTGATTTCACTTAGAGTATGCAGGTGTGCAGCATGTTCTAAATTTCTTCTGTATATAACTTTCTTAAGGAGGATAATAGTTCAAGTTTTAATATTCGATCAATAAAAGTTTAGACTAAAAATGTTTATGAGTATGCATTGAGTTGAAAGTCAAATTCATTTGTGTATAATGTATATATACAAAGGGTGTAATGATGAATTAAATCAATAAGCTTGGATCAAGAGTATCAGGGCCCTCCCTTTAATGAATCAGCCTGAGGCTATTGCCTCCTGGGGCATCTCTATGGGTCAAATGTTGCTAAGAGCTGGGCGAGGAGATTTGGAAGGCCATACACATCTCCCCACCCAGCTCTTAGGAAACTGGGGCACTCTGGCCGGTGTCCACCAGTTCCTGGCTTCAGTGCTGGTGTTTAATCAACCTAAATATGAGCCTATGACAATGCAGACTCCTGTGCTATTTTAATGATAACTCTTTATTAATATCATTCTAGTATATTTCTAGGGGCTCATATTTTAAAGAAACAACAACAAAAGCACTAACACTATGTAAAAAATGAAAAATAGAAGGCAGGGTATCAACCACATTAGCTTGCAATCTAAAGGCAATAAAGAACCAAGACATAAGGAAATGGTGTTCCCTGGTTAGCAACCCCATCTTCTAACTCTAATGCAGCCTCACCCATACTGCACAGTATCCACCAAAAATCATAATTTGAAGCTTCCTGAATGTATTTGCGGGGAGTTATATTAAAAAGATGAAAATTAATTTCAATGTCCGACTTGGCATAGTGACAGTGGTTTCAAAGTAATATTAGAATCTTACTTATACACTGTACGTGTTGCCTAAAGATATTTTTTTAAATCTATCTTTGCATACACAAGAAATCAATTTCTATATAAAATGATCCTTACCTTAATGTGGTTTTTGTCTATTTTAAAACTGAATTCTAGGCCCACAGTGATACCATAGCATTGATGCATTGTGCCGACTACTTTTTTATATTCACACAAAATGGAAAGGATAAATGTAAATACATTTGTTTCATAATAGCAAAGCAGTTTCAGGCATGACAAACATCGAAATATTAACAAGAAAGTATAAAAATAAAGGCTGAGGGGTCAAGGTAGCAGACTAGTGAATGGAGTGTCTTTATTCTGTACAGTGAAAAAAAATAAAGCACTACTTATTCATACAGTTTGTTAGGTCATAATAGAGTACAGGTTCTTCAAGTTCAGTCATGTCTGAATTGTGGCTATGCTGATATGTTTAAAAGCAAAACAAAACCCTTAGAAAAGCATCTGGCTATATAACATGAAATAAGAAAAATGTTCTCCCTTGAACCATAATGAAAGTTGCATTGGCTCTTTAGTCGCACCACCACAATTCTGTTGTTTATTAGTTATAACTGTAGCGGTTAGAATTCCAAAGCTGTATAAGGGTTTTTCACCCATGGTCTGCTGAGTATAGAAACATGCTCATTGGTTTCCTAATCCCATCTGATATTGGACATTGAATAGTCTAATTCATCATATGTATTTTTAGGACAAGGGAATTCTGCTGCTTGCCATACAACTTGACAAAAGGGCACATTCTTGTGCACAAAACATTATACACTATTATCTATTTATATATTTATGTCCCCATAGAAGAAAATTGTTTCTAACTAGTAATGAGTAAAGGTGTCTGGGTTTGGTTCATGGTGTGTTCAAAAGTCTGAAAAGTGCAAACTATCCCAAAATCCTCCTGAAGTCTATGGAGTGAGAATCTTAAAATTCAGTTCTGCCCATTCTCAGGCTAATAGGCCGTTTCCAAAAAAAGAGCAAGAGGAGCTGGACATTAGCAAGGGGGACATGTACTGATGCAAAATGCTCCTTTTTATGTAACACTGAGGGTTGGATGGGAAAAATACCATTCCATTCAATTACATGGTTGGGAGATTCTTGTAAGCTGTATGTGGTGTTACAGAAAAGTATGATTGTCATAAACAGTTATAGCAGCATATTTTGGCATCACATATTTTGGATGTGTAATTGATTTTTTACTTTTACATCACTGTTTGACTTAAATAGAGCAGCAGCACCCAAGTCTGATTCATTTTAAGTTGGAAAATTTTTTTTTTTTTAAGGTAGTTTTGGCTGAGATGCCTGATTTTTTTTCCAGCAGTAGTGGCTTGAATTAAACAGTGGAAGTACCATTCACAACAAATCTACATGCTATAGAAAACTTTACTCTTAAATAAAATAAATATTAACTACCTCCAGGCCGGCTGTTGTAAAAAAGCGGCCGGCCGGGAGCTCTATAGATCTGAGCGGCCGTCTTTAGACGTTCGCTCAGACACGCCCCCTCGCTCGCGCGCGAGCGGGAAATGCCCGATATTTAAAAACAGGCAGCGATGCCTGTTAACATACAAGCGATCCGCCGGCTATAGAGCCGGCGGATCGCTTGTATGGGGTGCCGATCGGTGTGTGTGCCCCCCCCCCTGCCGTTGTCCCGCTGGTCCCGGGCTCCGCTGTGCCCGGTGCGAGCCCGGGATCAGCATGGTGCCTGTGTCAGGGGATCAGAGGGAGATCGGTATACGAGCTCCCTCCGGTTCCCTCTCCTCTGCAAGAATGCGGAAGTGTTGTATATTACATCACTTCCGCATTCTTGTGTCACTCTCCAGCTTCAGAAGCTGGGGGGAAGCTGATGGAGCAGATCTGTGCTTCATCAGCTTCTTTTGGGGGGTCCTAGGTGACATTAGGGGTCTTGGAGACCCCTGATGTCTCCATAAAGAGGACCTGTCACATATTTTGCTATCACATAGGGGGGTTTTATTAGCCCCCGTATGTGATACCAATAAAGTTTAGTGGAAAAAAAATACGATAAAAAAATTAGTCCCCCCCCCCAAAATTTAAAGTTACACATAAAAAAGAATTAAAAAACAAAAAGTCCCCACCCATACATACACTCAAACATGCGTCGGGGGCACATACGTGCAAAATAGACGATTGCGCCCATTACGCCGCACATGTTACATATTGCCGCGAACGTCACAGTGAGAGCAATAGTTCTAGTGCCATCAATCACTGATAACACTAAACTGATGAGCGGTAAAAGCTTTTAAAGCGTCGCCTGTGTCCAATTTTGGGTATGTTAGTTTTCTGCGATTTCGCGGGTGCGCGCAATTTCAAAGCTTGATATGTTTGGTGTCTATTTACCTGACGTGACCCATCTTTTATATTTTACAAAAAAACTGGGTAATAATAAATGTTTCCTAACATGATGTAAAAACAAACCTTTTTTTTTGTTTCCAAAATTTTCAGTAATTTTTCCTAATTATAGTAAAAAATAAAAACTGTGCAGTGGTGATTAAATACCACCAAAAGAAAGCTCTATCTGTCCCAAAAAAATGGTATAAAATTCATTCCAGTACAGCATTGTGTGATGGAATAAATGTCAAAGTAATGCAGCGCTGAATACTGAAAAATGGTCTGGCCAGGAAGGGGGCCTAAACACCTGGTCTTCAAGCGGTTAAAGGAGAACTATGGGGTCAGGACTTTTCCCCATAGTTCTCCTAATGGTAACAGGAGGACACAAACTAGCGTCCTCCCGTCACCCAAAGCTCAGTATACCACGAGCTACAGCTCACGGTATAAGGACACTGCATACTCGTTTGTGTCTAGGTTAACAAAAAAAAGTTATACTCATTTGATCCTTGGAACCAGCTTGCTCTTAGACCGGTGTCTTCCGCCTTGCTCCCTCTTCGCAGCAGCGGTCTAAGGATCCTCGAATGTCAGATTATATACAGAGTTTATATGACATAAGGACGCTGAGGGACATATCATCGCTGCAGAGGAGAAGGAGGCGGGCTCAAGGGAACAGTGTCACAGCCAACTGGATCCAAGGTTCGGGTGAGTATAACTTTTGTTTTTTACCTAGACAAAAACAAACACTTAACCCTTGCAGTGCGGGGGTAGCGCTACTGCAAGGGTTCATATTTTTTTCCCTTGGAGTTCTCCAACAAACAGGAGGCTTTAGGCATAGCAAATCTGGCACCATAGTCTCTGTACGTCATCATAAGTCAAACCCCCAGCCACACTAGCACTTGGAAGAGCAGAGAAGCAATAATTCTGAATTAAATGTACTGTACAAGTGATATAGATTACAGCAGATCATATATGTAATTGCCACCCAAATTCTCACCCCCACCCTTCTACCCAGAAATTTTCAAGATACAGTAAAAATTCCCTACTCCTAATACTTTACTCCCAAAAGAAAACCTTACATCACTGGTAATCTGCTAGCACCATGATCAAGAGTCACCATGACAGCCTACCTGTCATTGTACTGTTGGGGTGTTTGTGTTGTCGTCTGGAAAGGCAGCATGCAGGATAGCACACTAATCAAGCTGGCTCTTCCTCTTTGATCATGTTAAGAGTAGGGCTGGCACTAAACCCACTGTTGCTGTCTATCAGCAGAGGGGACCTAAAGTTCTCCATCAGGTCCCCTCTAGTGATTGACAGCAGCAGCGGGCGAGTGCAATACCTAGTTTGCTAATGGCTATTGCAAAGGGAAATAGCCAATAGGAATCTAGCTATGCATTCCTATGGTGATTTTTTTTTTATTCTGACAGCAGCAGAACCGCCAGGCCAATAGAAACAGTTGGGCGGAGTTGGCTGTCACTGCTAGCTCCGCCCAATCATTTTCTATTTTATTTTTACTACTTTTTTAACTGGTTTTCTATTCTGCTCGGTACCACAGAGGTACCGAGCAGAATAGCCGAGCAGAATAGCCGAGCCGAATGCTGCCCCGCGGCATGCGGCTAATCACTCACTGCTGTTCGGCATCTATGGGAATAGGCCGAACAGCAGCGAGTAGCCTGGCGGAGGTTCGGCTTAACCGATCCAGATGTTGGATCGGCTGAGTCAAACTCCTTCTGCACTTCGGGTCGGCCAAACATGCTGAGCATGTTCGACCGACCCGAAGCCAGCCGAAGCCACCCGATGTATGGCTGATTTCAACCGATATACGGCTGGAATCAGCCGTACCAGCCTGAAGTGAATAGCCGAACAGCATTCGTCTCACTTCGCTTCGGGTCAGTTAGTCACTCAGCTATCTATGGCAGGTTATTGAATCGGGCATAACTAGAAATCACAGGGCCCCATAGCAAAATGTTGTACGCGCCTCCCCCTCAAAAAAAGTACCTACCTCCAGAACATATTTCCATGCCTATGCCGTCTCTCTGTCTCCTTCTCTTCAGCCCTGCTCCTGCTGGCTCTGATGTCAGCGCTGAAGAAGAGATCACTTAGCCACTCACTGCTGCAGAGCCCACCATAGACCCCACACAGCCCACCAGAGACCCTGCAGAGCCCACCTGGCACCTTGCAGAGCCCACCTGAAACCTCACACAGCCCACCTAAGTGACCCTGCAAAGCCCATCATAGACCCCGCACAGCCCATCTAAGACCATGCACATCCCACCTGAGACCTCGCACATATCAGGGACTCTGCACAGCCCACCTGAGACACAGCAGAGCCCAGCTGAGACCCCGCACAGCCCACCTGAGAGTGACCTTGCAGAGCCCACATAGATCCTGCACAGCCCCCCTGAGACTCACTTTTGGGCTCTGCAGGGTCCCGCGTGGGCTGGTCGGGATCCCTTTCCCTGCACATGCAGCTCCTCTTACCTCTCAGCCCCGAGCTGCCTGCTGCTGGTCCCCAGCCTCCTCCACCGCCTCCGCCAGACCGTTGCTGCTGGGCCTCGGCCTCCTCCACCGCTGCTGCGTGACCATTGAGCCTGTGGCATTTTTTACTTCTACCAGCCACCTTCTGGTCTTCTTAAATGCTAAAGGACTGATTCTTTGTTACAAATGTTTGGGGACCCCTTGCTGTACATGCATAATGGTGTAAAACAGTTAATGAATGCTATTTACAAATCTGATTTGTCATGTAATATCGAATTAACCAAACAAAAGTGTATAAAGCAGGGGTTGCCCTTTAAAAAAGCACAAAAGGCCACACATGTGCAGTTATAACACCAAGGTAAAGTTACCACAAAAGCAATGTATAAGAATGTATCATTCATGACACAACTACAAATTATACTGTGACAGAACCCCATGTACACTATATCAGTGTATACACTATATTATTGTATACACAGTGATAAAATACAGATGTATATTTAAGGGGTTAGGCACAAAGCTGCCGTAGGCAGTCGAGTGAACACCCGACCCGAAGTGAAGTGAACCAAACCCTGCATTCGGCTCGGCTATTCTGCTCGGAACCCCCGTAGTACAGAGCACCGCCTAGATATCAGTTGCGAGGCTTTCCGCTGGCCAATGGCTGGCAGATTGGCCCTCTTCGGGTTTCACTTCGGCTAGACTGAGCCGCCGGGCTAGCTTCAGGAGCTGTACGGGCTATAGTGAATACAGCAGCCATTCGGTTCTACTGAACCAAAGGCCCCCCATAACCGAAGCTAGCCAAAGGATCAGGCGAAGCTATGGCTGGATCCTTCGACAGCTTTTTGAATAGACCTTTTAATGTTCATGCAGTTTGCATCCCCAGAATGTCAGTGTCAGACTCCTTACAGCAGAAAATGTGTCTGCAGAGCTCTGTCTGTGTTCATAGTGCTGTATGCTATGCTGGAAGAGACACTTGTACAATGTGTGTGTACAGGGACAGGATACTTTAGCAGAGCAGGTCTAGGATATTTTAGCTGAAATCCTAACTGTATATTGAAATGGCATGTACTGCAATATTGAGACTGACCTTTAGATACAATGGAATGCTCCCCTGGTGCAGCTGGCACTCACCTGACACTATGAGGAGTGGTAGCTGTTGGCGCACTGAGCTCGAGCTCCAGTGATCCCTCTTCTATGTCAATGGCACTGTGAGCTTTGTGAGGTCAGCACTGATTGCAGGCAGCAGGGGGCATGGTGGAGGCAGCAAGTAGGAACACAGCGGCGTGGCTCGTCCCAGCTTCTTATAGCGCTGCATGTGCAGTGTGTATCCCTACATTCTGATCTGCAGAGTCACTGGCCATTCATTCTTTACATGGCGGAGCTGGGCCGCGGCCTCCTTCACCGCTGCCGCCGGGCCCCGGCCTCCTCCTCCTCTGCTTCCAGACTGGTTTCGCGCTGCTAGGCCACAGCCTCCTCCTCCGCTGCTGGGCCCTGGACTCCTGACTGGGCCCCCCTCTGCCTCGGGCCCCATAGCGTCCGCATAAGTCGCTAAGGTGGTAGTTGCCCCACTGCATAGAATACATCTTGAAATAGCAGTATAACATTAAAGTGATTTATTTAAAACTTCTCTGTATTTGCACAAATTTTATAAACAGACCCAACAGTCAGATACTGATGCACTGCACACTTTGTCTTAAAAGCTTTACCTTAATCTACCCCGCACTAGCAGAGAAAAAATGTCTTTCAACGAACAGCAAAACTTCAGTGAAAAGTGAATGTTAAATTATTCCTATAAGTGGAAATAAAGCTTTTGCTGAGATGAGTGTTTTAGATAATCTAACATTTGCTCTCCAGTAAAACTGCAGAAACCAATTGAGTCTTTTGTCATGTTACATAAGATAGTTAATTCACCACCAAGAAGGAAATGTTTCTCTTTTTTCATTATCACAGCATTTTTCAGCAAGAAGGAATACCCGATGAAGATTGACGATGTAGTGTATGGTGAGTCTGATGTGACCTCAAACATACAGTGCATGCTCTTTGCTCTACCTTCTGCTAACGCTTGATTTTATGTCAAGGGGATTTCAAGTTGTATTCTGGAAATGCTTTTATGTATGAAAAAAAAAATACAAAGCCATTATGGATAAAAATGGCCATCTGTCATTTTGTAAGCACAGCTACCCCCATCCGTCCATTCAAAAGGATGTTGCTGTTAGGTCTTCAAATGAACATTTTTTTTTTCGTGATGATCATGATAGAAGGGATACGTTTGCAAAACTACTGAAATAATAATAATAATGATAATGATAATAATAATATTTTCAGGCTGTTTGGACTTTCCTCAATGAAAAACCTATACGTAAACTAAATCAATAGAGCATACCATTTAATGTGAAAGTGTCATTTAAAAAGTAATTTTTAATATTTTTGAATCTGCAAACGTATTACATTTTACCTTGTGATCTTGCCATGAAGGGCCATACTTAGGTATTTTCTGTTATTAGGTGTCATTGCTCTGTACCTGTCTCCCAACTGTGCTCCTGCATTGTCACCCAGTCACATGGACTTTTAATGTCGACTAACACAAATTAGGCAAACATGGTCAACTGTTGTCACCATCAGGAAACCCTTCCAGGGAAATGGCATGCAGCCATTAATAGAATGTGTGCATGCGCATGTAAACAGGAAGTGACTGCAAAGAGACAGCAAGAAATCAGCATCTACTGAAGCGCAACAAAGAATGAAAGAAATCCAAAGCAGTTTTTATTTTTATTTTTTTAATATTTACAATGGCATTCAGTTAGGGGTTACATCTACTTAACAAGGCAACCATGGGGAGACGGTGATATTTGCCAAAGTGGACAGAATGGGAAATTACAGAATCATCCCTCAGTCTTTTAATAAGGGCTTCTAATTTTTTTTTTTAAGTTAAGGTAGGGTAGTTATTTTGCTAAACTGCATTTAGTTTCTGTATATTTTCTGGTCAAATGCACAAAGTTCTTGCGGACTCGTGAAAAGTGTAAGCGTACAAATCACTTGTATGATGGCTATGTGTCTCCCTTATGCCTGGCACACCCTTCACACTCAGTATGCACATGCATCAAAGGGTTAAAGTCAGGTGCAGCACTGACTCTGGCAGGAGCTGCTAGATAGATGATGGGTTCTCCTACCATTTCCATTAAAGACCTACCCTGTAGCTGGACCAACAGAACAACTATACCATAGAGATAAATGGGCTATGTTAACATTAGCAGCAAGTTTATGTTAGCTTACGTTAGCTAGTTTCACATCCAATAGATTTCACTGAGGTTTAACGCTAAGTTCAAGTTTGGCGAACTTCCTAATGGTATCAGCAAACCCGGCTCAAACCAAACTCAGCCAGGTTCGCTCATCCCTACTTACTTCTACATGATTATCACAAACAGTGCTTGGATCAGATGCATTATTTGTAGATATTATACTGTATATCAGTGAATTTATAACCAGGAATGTGTTATTTTTCTCACTCTGTCTCTCTCTCTCTCTCTCGCTCTCTCTCTCTCTCTCTCTCTCGCTCTCTCTCTCTCTCTCTCGCTCTCTCTCTCTTTCCCTCTCCCTCTACCTCATGTGTTAGTACATATGTGCATATCAGTGCTATACCTCATACACATAAATGCTGTATTACTGTAATACAACATGCAAGTTGAAAAAATAAGCACAGATACAAAAGTGTATTTTCTATTTAATTTTTCTGCTTTATAATTGTCATATATGTTGTAAATAACATTGAATACAACACTATTCCACCACATCTGTGACTCAAGGTTACTAAAGGTACATCAATCAGCTTTAAATATCCTTTATTCAAAATCAAATCCAATGAGATGCTGTCTCTCAAGGTTAAGCTCATTTCCAGATAGAAACCAGACTGTATCATTTTTTATTGACGGCCATGAATAGGGTTGCTGGAGTATAATCAAGCAGTAATTACCACTTCTAGCTGCCACTGGAAACAAAGCAGAAGAGGAAAGGTGACCAGAAAGAGGTTGGTGAAAAGAAGGACAGCAATATCCTACTTTGCCCATACACACCCAGCTCTTAGGAAGGGCATATTCAGCAAACAAAGACTGTCACGGTAGAGCTAAGACAGACGATGAAGCATCTGCTTGCTCTTATCCTTGCAGTCACATAATCAAACGCTTCCTCTGTTAGGCTTGTGTCAGATGGTTGCTTTGTGCACTGCATCAGACAATTAAAATAAAAATTACGGCGGAAAGTTTTCAGCAGTGGTTTACTACTGGGATCCTGGTTATCCTGTCACATAGGAATGTATAGGAGCTTCTCGCAATCTATAACAGGACCATGCTACTAACCACTGAATATCATCTAGCACATGCAAAAACATTTCTCAGTAAGGACCCAATTTATAAAAATTGTGGAGAAAAAAATAACTATGTTACCTACAGCTACCAATCAGATGTATTATTTTTGTCTGTACCCATTGCTGGAACATGAATAAGGAAATTAATCAGGTGCTCTGGGCAAGAGTTCAACTTTTCTTTGATCTGTAGTGTAAGGATGTTATATCAATAGGCAGCAAACAGTTTAATTTCTTCCTTGCAGTCATCTGTCAGCATGTCAACAACTTACAATATAAGATTGGTAGAATTACACAAAAAAGGTAAGTAGGTCTGTACTTAAACATATGTGATATACGAGGCACTGTTTTATTGTTCTTTTGCTGGATAAGCAAAGGGACAAAAGTTTTTTCTTTTGTGAATGATTATAGGCTCATTAAATTCTTTACTCACCTGACATATACATACCTCACTGAGCCATTGTTGCTGAATTCCCCACTTTCATGGATGGCTAAAGGTGCCCATAAATATTAAATGGCAATATCTCAACCAGGTCTCTTTAGCACAGCTAAGGCAATGATCCAATGAGGCAGATATAACAGCTCAAACAAGAGATTTGAAGGAACAAATACATTTTTCAAGGAACAAATACATTAGACTTGCTTGATCATGACATCAGAACTGTGTGTATATGGCTTCTCATCCCACCACCATGCCCTAAAACCAGAGTGCTCATAAAATTAGAGATATGCTGCTTTGTAAAGAAACTGGCCCTGAACACTGTGTGAGACAGTCAGATTGTACATGTATGTGTGACTATCCCATTAACGTCTCTGACCAGCTTAAGTGTGGCCACAGAAATGAGAGGGCAATCAACTGTGCAAGGTCAATCCAACTGGCGGAGGTCCTAAACATGTCAACTTGGCTTACATAAAAGTTTAGCTATATGGAGGAATACTCAATACTCCCCTATTGTTGTGGGAATTTAAAGTGATTGCTCAAGGTTTTAATTTGCGTCCAACAGATCTTTCTCCTGACCGAGATTGGCAACGGTTTGTGCTTCTCCCATTGATACTATATTGAAATGCTGTCCAGTTGGAAACAGATTGGACATTTGGTATCTTATTTCTGCCCGATATTGAGAAAATATTTGCAATTTAACAGATTATCACCAGCCGTATTGGACATAGGCCTCCATGTGCAGTCATTCCATGGAAGCTGTTAAAAGAGAACTATGGCCCACTTTTTTTGCTTCTTTTTAGGATCACAGGAGAAAATTTACTATGTCCTCCTGTGACCCAAAACAATACAATAGCAGGCACAGAGCTGTGCTGTGAATGGGAGAGATCCTACTCAATTGACAGCTCTAGAGGCAGAGCCAGCTTTGCCTCACCCCTCCCCCATCCGTTCCTCCACTCAGCGCTGGAGGGT
>NW_017307092.1:214315-216654 GCF_000935625.1 Nanorana parkeri
GCCTGTGCATCCAGTCAGCGCTGGAGGAACAGGGAGGGGAGAGTCCCTGTGGGGAACAGTGACTAACAGTCACCACTCTTTGCAGGGAGAAGTTTGGGAACTGAGTGAACAGCTGTAGGTGATCACTCAGTTCTGCATCTATAGAGCCAATGTGAGGCGGCATCATTGTTACACATCGGCTCTAATTATGGGGATGAGTGTATTTCACTCTCCCCGTAATGCTCCTTTAAAAAATAAGTTCATATACTGGGGTTGATTTACTAAAGCATCACAGGTTGTTTATATAACCTAGAGAATTCTCACTTTGCAAACTGTACAGTGAATCTGCGTTCACTTGGAATACCCAATTGTGTAAGGGAAATTATAGAAAAAAAGATTGTTGCTAGCATGATTGACTGATCGTTATGAACATTCACCTTATTTACTAACCTTAAGCTTGCCACACACTGGCAGATTTTCATTTGAATGTTTATACGAAAAGTCTTGACAGAACATTCAATAATGCCATCAGAGACTTGATGAATGTCATTTGATTTTGGAATTAATGTTTTTTTCCCAAATGAATACCACATTCGCTGTTAGAACTCTGTTCGTTGGGGGGAAAAAATTCCATCCTGCTCCTTTGATTTTTTTCATCACTACAGTTGAAAAAGTTTGTCAATTAACTATTAGAAAATCTAACAAATGTTCCTCAAATACATTTTTTAAACGTCTTGCAGTGTACGGCCAGCTTCAGTGAACACTTTGTAATGTGAACTTACTCTACTAAGTGAGCAATGTCTACTTCAGCAACTCAACTCCCATACCTCCCAATGTTCTGAGATGAGAAAAAGGGGCACCTTCAAGCACCATGGGGGGATTTTATCAAAACTGGAGCAGACAAAATCTGGAGCAGCTGTGCATGGCAACCAATCAGCTTCCCTCTTCAGTTTGTTCAGTTAAGATTTCAAAATGAAAGAGAGAAGCTGATTGGATGCCATGCACAACTGCTCCAGATTCTGTTCGCTCCAGTGTTGATAAATCCCCCTTAATGTATTAATGCAATGCCCCAGCCCCCTGCCATTCCCCAGTTATGCGAACCGTTAAGAATTAATATGCCAATAATAATTGGTCAAATCCAGAATGTTTTTAACTATTACTTTTCCTTTACACTTTCCCAACTAGAAAACAAGATAATAAGGGACTAAAGTTGGCCATACACCTATAGATTATCTGCATATATTAGTCAGATGGAAAAAGTGCAACAGATTCCTCCATTACGCAACTGTGTGGCTGGAGGAATCTCCCACTGGTGCCAAGCTTCAGTATCTTGCGAGTCGCCCTGCTGGCTGTCAAAATACCTGAACAATGTCTGCATCCAATCAGATTGTTCAGTTATTTGAGAGCCAGCGGGGCCGACTAGCAAGATACTGAAGCTTGGCCCAGTGGGAGATTCCTCCATCCACACAGTTTAGCGTAGATGGAGGAATCTGTTGCACTTTTTCCATCTGACCATAGAAAATCTGCAGATAATCTATAGGTGTATGGCCAGTTGAAGATAAAGGTTTTAGTGCAAAATAACACTTTTGGTAGTTAAATAGTAGCTTTTCATAGATATCTGTTGTTCATCAGACCAAACAGAGGGACAGCTGTGGAGGAAAGATGGACAGAGGGACCTGGTTCCAAATGAGGGACAGTCCCTCCAAATGCAGGACAGTTGAGAAGTATACAATCCCAATATGCCTTATGATGCAGCTATGTCATACTATTCTAATGAAAAGGATTCACTCTTATCTGTTTATAGTCAGCTAACTATGGAAAACAATTGGTCATTTACAGTAGAGCTCCCTATATAATCCTTCTTTATGGAACACCTGTGGACATAGATTAACCTTACATCATAATGGCAGCAGCAAGGATCCATATAAAACGGATTGTGCATTTTATGACACTAAACCCTAATGGTGTGCTTACATTCCTTTGACTGTAAGATCTTCCTTCCAAACAGGTAAAAGAGGACACATCACCACCGACTCGGAAGCTCAGTGTTATCATGAGCTTCGACTTTGCAGATCTACAAGCTCGGCCGGCAGGGGGCGCCTTCGTTCCGTGTGAAAAAACAAACAAAAATACAAATGCTAAAACTACAATGATCCCCTCTCTGAACAATTCGGATCGCAATAAAAATAGATTATTAGAGACATGTAGTGATGTGTACTTTTTAGACGGCAATAAAGCACTTCTGGCATGCAAAGAAAGAAGGTCTTATTTGTATTATTTGAAATATTAAATGGCTGGAGGGATATATTATTCAATGGCTGTCCCAGATGTTTCATGTAATGTATTTGATTTTTCTACAG
>NW_017307092.1:216675-228428 GCF_000935625.1 Nanorana parkeri
CACATTTTGGGGGACAGTACAGCTGAATTAATGATTTAATGGTAGATCAGACTAAAGGAGCTACTTTTTAAACACACTACCAAAAAAAACAGTCAATGAGCAGAAACATCCATTCCCTTTGGAAGGAGGACTGATACTCGCCCATTCATCTTATTTACAGATTTCTAGGCACACTAATGACATTTACAGCAGTAATACACTGAAAAACGTCCTCTGTTCCAAAGTTTATTTTTATTTTTTGAGTAAAAAAAATCTCTATGGGTTTAAACAGTGCTCCTATCACAGACAGTGGGGGGAATTTATCAAAAATGGAGCAGACAAAATCTGGAGCAGCTGTGCATGTCAGCCATTCATCTTCTCTCTTACATTTTCAAATTTTAACTGAACAAACTGAAGCTGATTAGTTGTCATGGGCAACTGCTCCAGATTTTGTCTGCTCCAGTTTTGATAAACCCCCTTAAACAAAGGATATGTCTCAAAAATTAACTTAAATAGAACAGAAGAAAAATCTCTCTCTCTGATTGGATGCTTCAGGTACCAACACTACTCAGCCCAGAGATGGCTGAATGTGCAGTCTAAATGCAGTCAAAGTGAATTTTTACAAACGAGAGATTAAAAGTTAACCTGCCCTCTGACCATGTAGGGCACACCAACAAGTTAACTTTACCTTAGCTTTTCCAGGAGAACCCACTTACCTCCCTCCTTGTTCTCTTCAGCTGCTGGGAGCAAGAATCAGGGTAATTGCTGGTAAAGGCCTGTGGACTCCCTATGTGACAGCACAAAATGACTCAGTACTTTTTGTCCCAGTGCTGTCACATGGAGTAAGGCATATGCTTATCCATATCCACAAGTGCCAAGTAATTCATTTGGCTCCTGGTGCTGAATGAAACAGTGTGGGAGCAATGGAAAGGTAAGTATAGGATGGAGGGGATGGGGCAGGGGGTGAATCATATCAAACTTGCTTCTTCACTCTGAATAGGCTAAACATAGATTTGCTAAATAAGCTAAATACAACTCACCAACAGGGCAAAACATATAATGAGGCAGCCTGATTTAGCGTGCCTCAGTTGGCATCTCATTGTGGAGCGGCCGGGTGGTGGGGGATGGCAGCCACAACACTGGTTTATTACTTCCCACTCAGCTCACTGATGTCAGCTGTTGCCAGGATCTGAGCAGGGATGCTCTGGCTTGCACTACATAGCTCCTGATAACCAGTGATGTCAATGAGCTGGGTGGGACACCAGACAGAGCCGCTGGCATTTGGCATCCCTGACAGCACCCCCATCCCGGAACAACATTGCCTTGGGGGGCGATTAACCTACGAACAGGCCTGACCACAAGTATTGAAAATTTACACTTCTCACTTAATATTGGTACAGGTAGCTAAACACAAGAAAGCTCCATATTGTTTCCATATATTTGCTAAGCATAGTGAAGTATTACAAATGTCCATTGAGCTGAAAAGATCAATGGGGCCCAGTAACTTGTGACTACTATTAGACTAGATATTATCTGATTCAGATAGCTTGCTCCTCACAATGGGGGGAATTTATCAAAACTGGAGCAGACAGAATTTGGAGCAGTTGCCCATGGCAACCAATCAGCTTCTCTCTTCAGTTTACTCAGGTAAGATTTTAAAATGAGACAGATAAGCTGATTGGTTGCAGTGCAAATCTGCTCCAGATTTTGTCTGCTCCAGTTTTGATAAATTCCCCACAATGTGTACTACCACAAAATAAGCCCTTCCAGTTGTAGAACAATGCACAGTGGGTATTATATATTGTATAATAAGGATAGGTTATCCCTTTAGTGACCGATCAGGTCTACACTACCACTTTGCAGTACATATATGACTCTGAGAGGTCACTAATCTTATTTCAGGCACAGTGATGGATCCAACCTATTAAAGATCCATGTCAAAACCTCCCAAGTACGTCCTAATCAAATGTGTGATCACCCAATCGTATCTTCTTTCCTGACTTTGAACAATAAAAGGGACATTCTGATTGGTTGTCAAGCAGATCTGTCAGCCCTGAGTCCCTAAGAGCTTAATTCGTAAAAGATCTAATTAATCTACCCTGAAAATCATCATTCTACAGTTACTACTACACGATCAGGAGCATATTCTATTTATATGCCCTACTAGAATTGCAATTCCATGTTAGGAAAGGGTTAAAACGTACAGGCTTCTCCCTGTGTTTAAATAACAGTTAAAAAAAATCTCTTTGGGGAAAGATAACAATAAGTCAAGTGATTGATTTAAATCACTGCTGATGATTGTATAAAGATAGAGCTGTGTGGGTGGTAAGCTGCATTATCTCTAAAAGCAAAATGGCTTTTAACTTTCTATTTACATAAGACACAGACCTAGCAGCTTTCGATTGTATTAACATGAATAACATCGCTGTTTTCACATAGTAACACTTTAACATTTCATAGAACACAAAGCAGGACTCAATTGTAACCAGTGTAGTAGCAGACAGGCGTGTGCTCGCCTCGTACAGCTGCTGATGTCCTGACCCCAACACAGCAATTCCTCTTAGGAGAGACACTGGAACAAAATGGACACTGAAAAGGAGGGATCTGCAACATGATGGCAAAGAAACAATGACGGAAGATCACGCTTATAATGTTGTAGAGTTTTGATTGCACCGGCTACACTTTTATATACACTATATATTCATAGAAGAGCCCAGTTCAATAAGTGTCACAGTTGTATCGACCACATAAACAAAGGCCGAGAGGGGAGAGAGGGGGGAGAGAGGGGGGAGAGAGGGGGGAGAGAGGGGGGAGAGAGGGGGGAGAGAGGGGGGAGAGAGGGGGGAGAGAGGGGGGAGAGAGGGGGGAGAGAGGGGGGAGAGAGGGGGGAGAGAGGGGGGAGAGAGGGGGGAGAGAGGGGGGAGAGAGGGGGGAGAGAGGGGGGAGAGAGGGGGGGGAGAGAGAGAGAGAGAGGGGCATGAGGTATGAAAGAGTAAGAGAAGGAGAAAGGGGGGAGACAGAGAGAATGGGAGGGTATGGAGGTGAGGAAGAGACATGGGTGCGGGGAGAGCGAAAGAGAAAAGGGGAGGCAGAGAGAAAAAGAAAGAGGGTGAATGAGGGACATGGGAACAGAGGAAGAGAGCGTGAGAGAGAAAAGGGGCATTCAAAGCGAAAGAGAAGGGGGAGTGAGGGAGAGATATGGATGAGAGAGAGGTAGGAGAGAGAGAAGAAAGAGAGGGGGCAATGGAAAATTATAAGAATAAAAAATAGATTGCAGTATAAGGGAGAGAAGAAAGCAGATGAGTAGTATCTGAAAGAACAAGGAGTCATGAATGAGTGGTGAGGGTCAGCCATATATGAAGAAAAAAGGGGGTTGAGTGAAAAAAGAAGTCTGATTTAGAATGGATAGGAGTAGGAGACCCACGCACTTCCTGACCATGCCCTCAATGCAGAATTCTGACATCTATGAGTGCAGGTTTAAATGACTATTTCCAGCATAATATATGAACCTCTTACCACAAATGTTCCTAATATTGGACAGAGCACTACTTCAAAATGATGTAAACATAATCGTATTCATCAGCTCTACTATGTAACAGCTTACTGAAATAACTGTAATATTATTAAACTATATTTTCATGTAATAGGTATATGAAACATATACGTACATATTACACACCAGGGACACATACTGTATATGTGTATTCATGGGCCTATTTTATTCATTTATTTTCGTTCTTATGTTTATTTATGATATGGTGATGATTTTGCCATATTTGATACAGTTCTGGCCTGAAGAGGGCAATAGTCTTGCACAAATCACACATGAGATTACTCGGTAACGTGGCTCTTTCTTCCAGTCGCCCAGAAATGTGCACTATACAGTAGGTAAAAGCAAAGAAGCTTAATTACTGGGTATTGAAACAAAAGATCTGATAAATTGTTAGATTTTTCCTCAGGTTCTGTTACCAGATTGCTAATACTCAAGAAAGTGCTGGGTTTATTCCGGGGAGAGTTGGAACATTCTTAGAAACATAATTAATGCATTAATCAATCAGAACTTAATCAAACTAAATTCACGAGTGTGTTGTCATAACTGGCGTGTCTAAACGCTCTGAAGTGAAAGGAAACTAAACGATATGTCCTTTTATATTCATTGAACTTCATCGCCTTGTTTATGCCCAAGTGCAAGCTTACAAAGTGCAAAGTTTCTGTGATGGGTGTGAGGCTTTGGAAGGTTCAGCACCACAGAGGTGGACAGCGCCGATCCCACTGCAATGACCATGCCTGGAGCGTCTAGCACACACCTTGATCAACGATGCAATATAATCTTTATTGATATCTGTTATGTACCACCAACCATTAGTAATTGTCCCTAATTAATCCCCCCCCCCCTCCAATTTCCCATAGTGTATCTGAAAAAAAACATCTGCAATGGAACAAATGTGAAAGTATTTCTAAGGACGTGGAATTGAAGAAACAAAACGTGTCTTAAACTTGTTCATGAATAAAATATAAAAGAGAAAGGTATCTATGATAAATATGCTGCACAGTGCTTTTAGTGATGTTGCTGCACTGGCATAGAGAGGTAATGCTTGTATACAGGTTGTGGGGGCTGGCATTGTAATGCAAATCAAACCGTATTTCATTGGTATTTTATTGCCATTTATATCATTATCGTTATTATTGGTAAAATGTATCCTCTATTAAGTGTGATGGCATAGACTAGCCCTCGGGTAAAACTGTCAGTCTTCTTATTCTACTAAACGGTTTGAGTCCACATCTGTGTACTCAGAGGCATTCTCTCTCTCCTTTACTCTCTCTCTCTCTCTTACTCTCTCTCTCTTTTCACATTCCCCCTCTCTCCCTCTTTCACTGCAAGTTCCTATAGTTCCACAAGGCACTGGTCTTTTCCCAATGGGAAATAATGAATAAGAGACTATGAAGCTTGCACGTCCAATCTTCCTTAATTAATCAACCATTAGCATGTTCGGGATCTACTATTGAATGGTTAACATAAGCTTGTGTAACTGTATGCTACCCAGAACCAATTAGGAGCTGCTGAAAAAAATGAACTCTTTGCAGCCCTATGCTGGGAGCTGTCAGGGTTTTACGTGTTCAAATGTGGAGGTTGGGGTGTAGTGGCAGCAGGCAGATGGTGCAGATCAGATCGATGTGATCGCTATTGCTGCTTTTTTTCCCCCCATTCCCTCTGGTTACTGGAGCTGAGGGCGCTGGCTGAAGACCGTATGGCAGCAGCAGCCTTGTAAGGAGTGCTTATATCTGGGGACTTTCAGCAGGATATCTTTCTGATGACTGACTCTCGGGGTTATCATTAACGAGGAAATGCTACTTCCACCCTGATCAGCTTCCATAAGGGGAATCAGCTCCCAGCACACAGTCTTAAGGATCAGCAGCATCTTAGAGTCAGCCAGAGCTCTCACACAACAGGCTTGGACTCTGCACGGTAAGAAACGTTACTGGTGATGAAATCTTAGTGGTATATTCTTAGCTAATATATATTTGCAGGATGCTTCACTATGTGCCAGCAAAGAAGATCAATATGTTTCTTTCACCTTCATTTCTCTTGCTGAGCCCATGCCGTAGCAGATGAGACCATACACACAAAGCTCATCTCCATTTGTTCTGTGTTTTGTGGATTTAAAAGAGGTACGACATTGCACACGCTTTTTTTGAAACACATCCTTGAGGATTCACGTTTCAAGTAAAGCAGCAGAACACCAAATGGTACCTTGATATGATGTTCAGGCAGCACGAGCTTACTGCACATCAAATGGCAATGACTGGCTATACAACTCTATCTCTGCTCCTACAAGCTAAGGAAAGGACCACACTATATCAAGCAGGGTGGAAGGTGGTCATTACACCATAAATATAGATAATGCTGTGCTGCCTAGTGATTCAGGGATAGCAGATATGCCTTCAATTTGACTTATTTCCTTTTGTCAAAATGTTTACTTAAGTCTCTCCTACTAAGTACAGAAAACCTCTGAAAAGGTGGGGCAGCCATAGAAAATATGCCTTATTTATATACTCATTTACCTTTAGCCTTAGTTTTTTAAAATGTTGACTGTTGCCTGGTTTGCCCTTTGTGTTTTTGCTATATGACTGGAGAATTGAGATCATACATACCACTACTTATAAGACAACGTTTGCCCAAGAGATATACTGACTTTCCCTAAGGCATACTTCACCATTTCTGGAGCAAGACGGGAGGTGTGAAACTCCACAAAGCCAGAGGGATCTGATCCAAAATTGTGTTAGTGTGTCAAGAACAATTTTCAGGGAGCAGTAATTGCCAGAGAGATTATTTTCCTAGCCCCCATGTTATGCTTTTGCATAAAGAAGTGGAATGTGTGCCTCACCAATCAACAGTTGGAACATTTGGCTGAAGCAACCAAAAAAGGGAGCTGTCCACAAGCCGGTGCTGAACAGTGCCAACCTCATTGGTAGTGTAGCCTTCCCGTCCTGTGCAGCCTGTGAATTGATACTTGTAGCACTGCAGGCAAACTATATCACACTACAGGGTCCATGCTTGGAAATAGAGTATCGTGTATATGTTGATTTCCCAAGTCCAAGCTTTTTTTTATGGGCTGTACATAATCTTCGTCTAGCATATAATGAATGCATCTTGCTATGTATATAACAGACCCTGCTGTGATCATTAGCACTTCTGCACTGTATAGTGAATGTAACTTTGATGTCAACTAAATGCTATGACTTGAGCAGAATTTCAATTCAGTATGTGAGACTGAAATTATTCTGTATTCTATATTGTATAGGTTGTGTTATGTGAGTTAATTATTTAGACAGAGTGGATTCTCCTTATCTAATGCAGGTTGCATATATTTATAGGCAATAATAGATATCATTATTTAAATGGTTTTATGTGTCTATAAATGAAGGCATGGCCACCTTGCATATCTTAAATACACATATGGATAGATACTCTAAGTCACATGCATGCATACTGCACATGCATTCACTAACACTGGTTATATATCAAGACCTGCATGCTGTGCAAATTATTTATTCATAAAAAAAATCTAATAGACCAGGCTTAGGAATTATTTCTCAGCAACACTGTATGTGGTTTGCTCAAAGATTAAAGTCATGAATGATAAAAGAGTAGGAATCTAGAACTCTTTACTGTTTGGTTAAGACATGCATACATTGTAAAGAAGCCTCGCTTAAGACCTATGAAGGCTCTCTATACACTACTATTGCTATCAGATCTTAGCTCAAGCCCAAGAACATTTCCATCAGCTGATACGTGTTTAGAAAAAACTCCACACATTCTATAATCCACTTCTGAGATGTGCAGAGAGCTACAGTAATCCCGACATTCCTAAAAACGTTCATTGTGATGTTCAGATACATAATGATGTCACCCAATGTAGTGAATAAGGAGCATTATACGATGCTTTCATGGTATACAACTGCCGGTGGACATGTAAAACACAGTATAAGACATTTTCATGAATCAAATCTTAGGTTGCCAAGTTGAACTATGCCTACATGACGAAATGGCACATTGTATCTAGTAATGATATACAGAAAGCAATAAAGAGTTCCTAGGTTTAATGACACTATTTTATGTAGTATAATGTGGAGGGTGTATACACAGTGTTCTGTTGAGTCGCTCGCAGTACGGCTGTACTTAAGTATGCATGCAATTCTGTTGCAGGAATCTATAGGTCCATTGGACAACCAATTGAACAGCCTGGAGCTGGGGGGGGCGTACAACACTGGCTTATTTTGCAAGTACAGAGGAAGACGTGAGAAGAGACAAGGTACATTGCACGTAACTCTCTTGTGGTGTGTGTATGTGTGGTATAAGATGCACATCTTCATTACATTGCAACCCTTCATGGCTCTCTGCTATTCTTTCAGGACTAGACATTGGGACATTGTTGGACTTGGTTTATGGACCTGTTTGGATTCTCCTCCTTCCCCGCTTATGGATTTATAGCCCAGCCGGCTGCTGCTTTGTGGCTCTCTTCGGTGACGGGTATTCTTGGGTGGATAATACGGATTACGTTGTTATTGCTTAAGAATACGCGTAGTTGAGGAGAGTATGTACAACAAGCACGCTACAGCGCCCCAAAAGTCGCGCCGACCAACCGCTGTCTTGGCCAAGGTAGCCTCTTTCATCTCTTTTTCCGTGCATTGACGGTGCTTGCATGAGAAAGACTCGCACAACTTCTTCTTTCAGCTGATAGGTTCGTTAAACGGGCAGTGTTTTGTATTCTCCCCTTTAAACTACAGCTGAATGATCCTTTCCATGCTCCTTGTTTCTTTTCTCCTAGTTTCTGAATCGCTACATTTAATTATTTTGTGTTGGCATTGGTATTGATCTGTCTGCGACAATGTTTCAGCTTTTGAATTATTGCTATAAAAGAAAGAGGTTTGAGGGGGATTTTTTTTTAATTTCTTTTATTTTTTTGTGTGTGTATGTGTGCTAGTTTGATACTAAGGATGAATTATGTGGAGGCTCAGAGCTACACCAAGGCAACGCCTTAATATACTACCAGCTCGGATCCTTTGGGACTCCCAGTGAAAAAAAAAAAAAAGTGATCCTTGCTCTGTGGCCTGCATCTTTGCCTTGGGCCTAATCTCTGCACTACGTTTATTACCCTTTGCCTTAGCTCTCAGTCATAGCAATTCTCTATTCTCTCTGACATGCAGTAAATGTCCCCCTGGAAGCGTCAGTTCTCTGGTGAGGGCTAGCAAACTCGTTTTGCCTGACCAGATAGGGTTAATGTGCTCTGCTCTGTTGTTTTCTGTTGTTTTAACCATGGATTGCAAATCAGTCTCCTAAAAACGATTGGAAATCTTTGTGAGTACATTGTAACCCATTAATTTCACTACGGGTGGCACAATAAACGGTTTGGTAGAGAATTATCAGCTGTGCCTTCTCTTCCTCCTGTAAAGACTTCCTTGGTCATGCAAATGTGTATACTAATCTAAATAATTATGCATGTGTTCGATGCAGAGTATAACCTTGCTATGACTTGGAAATTAATTCCATAGTGGGAACTGTATCACTGATGAGATGTACAGTACACTGATATATATAATCTTTATGACTGTATAAATATGCACTGTCAATAAAAGGGAATATTAACATTCTGTGGTAGTACTGTACAAGACACCAGTGTTCATGAATATATACATAAATATATGTATTGCGTTCTCCAGGGTAAGCACACAACAGCACATGGTTTTTAATTTTTAACCCTGAAATAATGAAATCAGATTTTTTTTTTTAAAGAAAGGGTAATAAAATGTTAACTTAGCTGATTTTTACGTTACCTGGTTGTGTGATGGTGTAATTATGGGATGGTCTATCAATGTTAAATGTGACTCAGTTTTCAAAGTCAAACCATATACAATTATGTGTTATTGTATGTATTCGGTCATGGCATCTATCCTTCTGTAATCTACTGTTATGTTTGATGTCTCTAATACAGCTTTGATTTTTGAACATTCTAAGACTAGAGGTAAGATATTAGACTGAGAATAATCTCAGCTGCACCACATGCTGGAAACAGCTGTATTTCCACCATAGGGAAAATTGGAAGATTCTTCATCTTTTAACATAGGCTGATAAAAGATTGCTTTAATTAACAGAGCTAACCTTTCCAGTGGCCTCTCATTTCCACATCCATCAGAATATATTACCTTCAACCTCTGTCTGGTGCTGATTTGGTGGATGGACATTTTATTTTCCTAATTTTCATTTATTGCCAATTAAACTGTTTATGGAAATAGTAAGGTTTAGTTGATTTCGGTTATTATATTTGTAGAATACTGAAACAGCAGTGGCCACTGTAGGCCCCAACATAGTTTTATACTTAAATAAGTCACTGTCAAATGTGATCACAAAAGTACACTATTGGTGTGTAGTTTCCTAAGGAAAAAAATAGTTTCTGTGGGAGACTTTATAACAATTATTAAAAAAAAGTGATGGGTTTCAAAATATATTTGTACACCATGAACTTATTTTTCTCAGTCATGTGGAAAAAAAGCATTTCTTGTAAATGATATGTCCAAAAAAATAAATAAAACATTCTGTGAACTTATAAAATTGAATAGGTAATTTATTTTACAAAAATGTTAATACTAATGCACTGAAATAAAATAAGCCTTGATTTTAGCAGCATACTGTTTGAAACCCGAACACAAGTGAGGAACATTGGAAAAGCCATCTGCTAAGACAAAATTGCCACTTAAGGGCCTAATGCCAATTAATTATGCAATCATGTCACATTTCCATTATATATAGATGCAGCTTATAATGTTACAAATTGTTCCATTTAGATTCTGCTATGTCTTCTGGTTCTCAGTAAATCTCTTTATGATTAATGATTTCTCAGCAATGGAAACATTCCATTAAAACTGATGAAAAATGGCTGGTTTGAGCAAGTATCAAAATTACAAATATTATATCTTGTGAGTTTTATATGTGCTACCAGAATATGAATATGTTAGCCTTAGTGGCGAAGTAATATTGATAGGCTTTCATTTATTTTTTAAAAAAAGATTGAGATGTGAATGAAATAATTTCATAACCATATTTTTTATTTAGTTCATTTTCAGTTTTTAAAACCACCAAAAGTTAAAATCAATATTTGAATAAATATCTATGGTTATTAATACATACATTTATTCATACAGCCTTTTTTAGCTTAAGTAAAGTGTATGCTAGTGAACCATATTTCCACTGGCATAATTGTTCTTAAATATTGCAATATCATCATTTAAATATAGACATACGATGAGTATTGATATACTAATATTAAGAAGCATGTTAAAGACCGACATTTTCGCACTCTGTCTTGGCGTAAGTAGCTCGATATCTAAACATTCAGGTAGTGTCCGAAATGTATGTCCAAATCAAATACATAGTCAAAAATACGCAAAGCTTATAAATAATCTAGTAACCTATCAATATTGCATAGGCTTCAAAAGATACATTCCAGGACAGATAACTGTCCAGCTAGCTTAGAATACATTGAACTTTGCATAATCATAATAGGGTAATACATTGAAGGTCATAAGGAATAGTAATTATGAAGTATGCCAGTGACTGCACCCCAGGTTCTATTTCCTGAAAAAGGGTAAAGTGTAGAAAAACAATTTTAGGAAATAACCAGGCCTGTTCAATATGAGAGCAAACAGAGCATGTGGAAAGTACAATAACCTATAGCAATCGACCTGTTATCAATTTACTAAAGCTCAGATAACAAATTAATTCTGATTGGCTCCTGTAGGTTCATTTGTACTTGCATTTTCTATTTCCTCTGCCTTATGAAATAAGGCTGTATAGTTAATCTGCATTGCCTCAGTATTGCAAGCAGGGTTTTCCATGGTTGTTGTAAATTACAGGCAAAGGAATGATTACAGGATACAAGACACAGTATAGGTTCAGAGAGTACTAATAAAATATCCTGTCCTGCAGAATTTCCTGTGTAAATGGAATCTCTGGAGCCATACAAAATGACTGAGAGCTCTGCCAGGACAGGTTATTTTATGATGCTAAAGCAGAGATGTCTAATTGCACTCATCCAGTGTCTTCTCTTCCAACGCACCCTCCCATGGTGTCATCACATGCTTCCTGTGCAGTTTTTTAGTTTTTTTTTCTTTTATCGATTTCATTTTCAAAATGAGAACCTGTCTGCTGAAGACCTGATATAATGATAGTCATTTTTTATTATTAATATGATAAAAGCTGTATATATATATATATA
>NW_017307092.1:229071-232037 GCF_000935625.1 Nanorana parkeri
ATCTATATATAGTATTATGCACAGAATAAAACTCATCCTTTGGCTGGTTGCTGTCCCCAGGTGCATATAATTTTTGCTTTAGTTTTCATACATGAGAAACAATGTTTCTTTAATGTTAATGAGGAAAACCAAGGGATACAATATTGGTTATTAGCACTACATCTGTGCCTGCAAGGCCATATCCCCAAATACAGCAGATTTAAAGAATGTTACATCTGGCCATACATATGATCATTTAGAAATGTTTCAAAGAACAAAATATTACATTTATTATGTAATAGTATTACATAATTAATAATAAATGTAATATCCCTGTTATAACAAGTTGCAATATGATCTGTAAAGGGAACCTGTCATGAAAAATATGCGTCTTACAGCTTAAAACCTCTTCTGTTAGTAAGTCACTAACCTGCAAAAAATCTGAAGCCAATTAAGTCACAATACCCAACCTACATACTGGTTCCAGGCTAGTGAGTTACAAGGTGGTAAAGCCAGAGGACCATCATGAGAACCATGCAACTATAATTTATTTAAAGTTGACTATAATGGCACAATAGATTTAAGAAGCAAGGCCTTATTGCACAAAGTAAACAGAAGAGACAGCAGAAGTTACATTTATTTATTTTTCCTGTCAGAACTATGTTCGCTTTATAGTGGCCTGTTGGGAGTCCTGATGCAGACTTTGAGTCAGCTGAAAAGCTACAAATGGCAAAGGCCTTTCCCTGACTCATGAATAACATACTAGGTTGGGACCAGTGAAGCTTATCCCATTAAGCTACATTTTAAAGGACAGCAGTGCTCTGGAACTAGTATGCAGTCTTGGAGTCTGCAAGCTTATCATTGTGAGCTTTACTGTGAGTGGCAGCAGTGCTTTTGAAATAGTATGCAGCCTTGGGGATTGATTTACAAAAGGCAAATAGACTGTTAACTTTACAAGGGATTTGAACTTTGCAAGGGACTTGCCCCTTAGCTTAGAAAATGTGGTAAAAAATCACTTTGCAATACCCAATTAAGAGCAAGCAAAACAAAACATTATTTCTGTTTGCATATGATTGGATGATGGAAGTCAGCAGAGCTTCACCTCATTCACTAAGGTAAGGGGAAAATTCACTTAAAAGTGAACAGTCTATTTGGCTTCAGTAAATCATCCTCCCTAAAGTGGACCTTTACTCCCTTAAACTAAAAATCACATCAGCATACAGCTCTGCGTGCTGATCTGAAATAATGTTACATTCATTAGCTAGACAAACATATTTGTATTATACTTACAATTTATTTTTTTCTACTTCCTGGTTCACGTTGGCACAAATGATATAATGATATCCTGGGAAGGTTACATCAGCAGATCATTACTAGGAAATCTCATCTGTAATCTCATGAGATCTTAGGGAAAGGCATTTTCCTCCCCTGAGATGATGTGCCGGGTCACATGTCCTAGTCACATGTGCCAGAGTTCCAGGAAGTAAAGGGAGTAACCTGCCCTTAGGAAAAATGGCCACTGTAAGAACACTGGGGAAGAATAGAAAATAAGGTACGCAAAAAATAAAAAGCCTGCAATTATCTAGAAGTGTCTGTTTGTAGATTGTCATTACTAAACATTTCTAAAGGTGCCTTTGTTGTTATTTTGAAGATATGGGTAAAGGTCCGCTGTAAGTCAGCAAATGTATAAACCAGTTAAATCAGGTATCTGTGAAGGTTCTCATTCATCCAGGTCATGGTATATCGATAAAAAAATAAGTCAAGGCAACTGGGCTTGCTGTATTTTTCTAGAAGACTTTTCACTGTTCATCCAACCAACTTTCTCAATTCTGAATGACTTGTACAAAAAATTATCTGGGAATAAATATGGTGAATGTTGCTCCAATCCACATAATCTTTCACAACCAGGACTAACTAGACTCCAATTATGCACATGCTATCAAGGGTGTGTACATGAATAGAGAACTGGCTAAAGGAACGGGTACAGAGGGTATCAATAAATGGTGCCCTTACAGACTGGGCTAGTGTCATTAGCGGTGTGCCTCAGGGTTCTGTGCTGGGACCCATGCTTTTCAACCTGTTTATTAATCATATTTATTCCCAGAGATTTTTTTTGTACAAGTCATTCTGAATTGAAAAAGCTGGTTGGATGATCAGTAAAACATCTTCAAGAAAAATACAGCAAGTCCAGTTGCCTTGACTTATTTTTCCAGTTGAATCAGGGGAAAACAATCTCCTCAAGCTGATTGGGTATTTACAGAAATAATGTGCCCACTAAGCTGGTGTAAATCATCCCCCACTGACCAGAAATGGTTTTGGAAATACTTTCTATACCTACTGTACTGAATCATTACTAAGCCTCTTATAGAATTCCAAACAGATGGCACAATGGGCCTACACCTGGAGCTAGACCTTCACCTTTGTCCCTATTCTGACCACTGCTATATGTCAGCATTTAACAGTACTGTGTGCACAGTAAGGTTTCTTACAGCACATTATTATGCCAATTACAGCTTAGTAACTGTATTTTTTTTCTTATTTTACTTTTTAAAAGTCAAATGAGAAATGGAAAGAGGAATTGGAATGCAAGGACCTCAGAGTATAGGAGGGTGCCTGCTCTACCTTTTCGAAGAGTCTGTTTTCACCTTGCCTTCATTCTTAGATAGAGTCAAACAAGGTCTTTAAACCTTCAACTAGTTAAGCCTAAAGCACCTATGCTGAACTCTATCTACATTCATAACCTTGCTGACTCTTGATCTAGTGTCTGTGCAGCCTGTGGGCAGTTAACTGCTAAGATCGTTTATAAGGTCTATAGCTCTATTGTAATAAAGGAGAAAAAACGAAAATTGGTCAAATCATAGTATATCTCATAGTAGTTAAGGGTTGTATAGAATTAATACAGGCTAACTAGTGTGTGCATGTGTGTTTATGTGTGTGTGTGTGTGTGTGTGTGTGTGTGTGTCTATATATATGTTATATATATATAT
>NW_017307092.1:232153-234341 GCF_000935625.1 Nanorana parkeri
TAATTGATATCTTGAACCTCTAAAATTCTGGTAACTTAATATCTTTATTTTTGTATTACAGGTTAAATGTTCAATTCAGATTCTGGAATTGTATATTATGTAAACCTTGACTAAGGCCCCTTGCACTTTAAAACTAAAAGGGGGTACCAAGTTCACAATCACTTAGGCCAGCAAGTCCCAATTTATGTGACCTAAAGGGTTATTGCTACAGATGAATTGATAACAGTATGCATAGAGATATATTTGCCTCACTTTGGCCTACATCTTAAAAACAATGAAACATGCAGTGTCTAGCAGGCATTGTCACTGCAGTTCAAACCTTTGCACTCTCCAAGTGTCCCATGACTGAGGTGGATGCTCAGTAGGAAACCAATAGATCATATGAAAGGATTGGGCCTTTTCCTTAGCATTATCACTTCTGACTTTTAAAATCCTGATAGCAATTTTGTCCATATTGGTGCTCTAGGTTAGACACCTACTGCCCCCCATACTCCTGCATGCTACTATCATACAGAATCAAACTTTCACCTCCAGTAATAAGTTTTAGTGCACAAGGGGTAAAATAGTGTCCACTCACTCTTTCATATAGAGCTCATGAATTAGTTACTCATCTGTAATACAGTAGTATGATATGCGGTTGTATATCGCGACTCCAGTGTCTGCCATAACTGTTCCTAAAATGTCTTTTCTACTTTTTCCTTTTATCAGATGCATGCATCATACTCTGCTCCTGTGTTTGCTCCACATTAAACTACAAAGATATCTTTTAGGTAGAGAACATGGCAAAGAATACATTTAGGAGTCAGGCAATCTTATGCTAAATAACATTTATATTACAGTTTATGCACAATGTGAGGCTGATTTACTGAAGGATTTGAGAATGTTTATACAATAAATAAATATGTTTAGTATTCAAATAATCTTAAAAGAAAATCCCTGTTTACCTATTTCATCTTCACATGATTGCTTAATGAAGTGAATATCCACAGAATTTACTGCGTGAAAATTCTCACCTCCTTCAGTAAGTCAGATTACCTTCAATTGAAACTTTTGTACCTTGTAAAGTGTCTGCCTTTTATTGATAGACTTTAAACAGCCTTTTCTTTACAGCGTACTTGACTTATTTTCAATGCAGATTTCTGCCTATGCCTGAAATCTCTACGAGTGACCAGTTTAAGTTATGTGTGGTAGTGTACCGTACCAAAATAGCCATACATATAATACAGAAAAGGTAGGTCATAAAAAAGCAGACACTTTGCAAAGGTAAGCAATCTGGAGTCAGATTAACGCACCTTTCACTTACATTTGCATACCATTCAGAAATGATTTAGTGCAATAGCTTCTGACCCCCTGAATGTTTCATTGCTGTTTCACACTCAAATCCTCTCTTTTTGGCTGTGCCATTAGCGACCTCCTAGTTGGCCCTGTCTAATAATTAGAGATTAGTGAACCATATCAGGCAACTTATGATTTGAACTAAATTACCCAAATTATGTTAAAAGACGTTTCTTCTCCTTATAATAAGATAATGAGAAGAATAAGGATTTTGTATGAAGATGAACTAGGATCCATCAGGCTCACCATTATGTTTATGTTTATGAATCAAGAAAACAATGAATATTTTAAAAAGTATTTATCCTTTGCTAATAACAGATAGTAAAGGCTACCTGTACCTTTGTATCTCAGCTGCATTCCTCAGATTTCACCTTACATTAGTAACACTAGGTAAGATATGAATACTGTTGGTTGCTGAGTCGTAATTAGTGTATTGTATATTGCGTCATTAAAAAACCATAAAGGAGGTGCAAACTTATTCTCAGAAGGGGGTGGTTAGGCATGCTAACTGCAGGCTGGTATGGAGTTAGTGTTAGATATTATGCAATAATCTGTCTGACTGACTGTAACTGCTTGTATACCCTAATTGTGTTGCATCTGCTGGTACACATTCGTAACTGAAAAGACTCGGTGAAAGCAATTCAGTTGTTGTGTATTGCCACTTGCAAGCAAGATATGCATCAGTGACTCGAATCCAGTCTACAAATGTTTTGAACACAGACCACACCCCTTTGGTCCCAGAGGAAAATGCACTCGGACATAGGGATTACTATGTATTGTAATTGATTCCCAGACACTGGCTTGAAAAACTGTTCTTTATATATATTTCATACAATCTTGTGTAAAAAATAAG
>NW_017307092.1:234390-247875 GCF_000935625.1 Nanorana parkeri
CAAAACGGCCCAAAGTAGCCAATAAATGGCCAAGTAAGATAACGCAAGAAGACACAGATGTTTCACGATGATAATTATTATTATATTACTTCAGAATATTTTCAAAAATATATTGTTAAAAGTCAAAATAAAAACAAACTGTGATTCGCTATAGATTAGAGCAAAATAAATCTAAGTAGTATCTGGAGAGCTGCTTATTTTTCAACAACCACTAGATTCACACCACAATGTTTGGTATATGTGCACTGCGGTTGCTATGCATTCTGACAGTTACTGCAACACATATATACAGTATATGATAACTTACATGCCCTTTAGTGCACCACGACACACAGATTTGCTGCATTGCTCAATAAAAGCAAAGATGCTATTTTGTGTGTTGTGGCTCCATTAGAACCCATTCAACGTGAATGGGCTGCCAGAACCCAACGCATGTTAATACACATAAAAAAGGCGCAACGTGTGAATAGAATGTTGCCTGTGAAACCTATCTGCATATATTTTGTTAAAATGACTTGTCTTTCTGAACACCTTCTGGATCATATCCTTCACATGAAGCCAAGCAGACTTTATCTAATTAGCACCATTTAATTTACATGCACAACAATATTATTAATCAAGGTTTTTCAAGTGAATGTTTTAATATGCAGTGGGGCCCACCTCTTCAAGTCCTATGTAAATGCTGAGCACAAGCTGAAACAGAATTGGTATTTCTGTATTAGTGAGTGGATGTGAGTGGATGAAAACACATTTCCAGCATTATGTCAGTGCCTCTATTATGTAAATGTGAGGGAGGTGATGGACTGCAAAAAATGATAGAATGAGTAATTACAAATCTACCTTTCAGTTTCTTTCACAGAGTCATCTAGATAAATCATTTATGATGTTTCAAAAGTTTACAAAAGGATGAAAAATTAATATTAAATATTTTTTGGTAGATACATATTGTGATTTTCTATTGAATATTCTTTGTGTACTAGGCAGTCAGATGTTTTTAAGCTAATTTGCTGCAGTATAATGATTCAGTTTGGATTTATTTTAACTGATTAGTTTTTGTATATCCAAATCCAAAATTGAAAGTGCAATATAATGCAGCTTACCAGCCCTTAGATAAGGTGGTTGCAGCAGTTTCATTTTTTTCAGGATTTTTTTTCTTTTTTCACTCTTTTTTCTCCCAGTGATCCTGCCAGTAACAAACAGCAATTCTCACTCACTGCACTGTCAGGGATCCCAACCTGAAAAAGCAATTTCAGGGAGGTGCCCTTCTCATTTCAGGGAGGTGCCCTCTGCCCCCCACCTCCATCCGCACGGGGATGTTTTTTTTTTTTTTAGTATTCTGACAGCTGCTGCCATCAGAAAAACAAAACAAAAACCCAGCATATGAATGAATAGCTAGATTGCTATTGGCTAGTTCAATTTGCAATATCCAATAGCAAGCTGGCTATTGTGCCCGCCCTCTGCTACGGTCAATCACTAGAAGAGAACCTGAGGGAGAACTTCAGGTCCCCCTCTGCCTATTGACATCAGCAGTGGGCGGGTGCAATATCTAGTCTGCTATTGGCTACTGCAAAGTGAAATAGCCAATAGCAATCTAGCTATGCATTGCTATGCTGTTTTTTTTTCTCTGACTGACAGCGGCCCCAATGTCAGAAAAAAAAAAAACAGATCGCAGGGAAAGGTTTACTCTGCTAGATCGAGCAGAGTAAACCTTTCTGGGAGAAAATGTTTCTCTCTTGGGCGGCCCGGAGCCGCTATCTAATAGCGGGAGACTCCCAGAGCATCCAGGAGAGTTGGGATGTCTGCACTGTATTTATGGAGGTGCAGTGTTGTCTCCCTAGGACAGGAAATGTTTTGGGACTACAGAACACCTCCCCATCCCCTCATCTTTATATCATAGTAGGAGGTATTCAGTTGTCCACAAAGAAAACTAGGAACAGGTCTAACTGATAACAGTGCAGAAGACAAAGGTGTCAGCTCACTAAATTTCTGACAGGTTTTTTTTTAACAGATATAACAAAATGCTTTCAAATATAGTTAATTTACCAGACCAAAAGGGAACACATATGGAAAGTACTTTGTTAGGGTCTATACACAATTTAAATTCCCAAAACACAGTGAAGATGCTGACCAGAAACTAAGCTGCAATTTTATAATGGCATCGGACACAGTATGTTAGATCACCATCCAGTTGTATGTCTAATGCTCCAGGAAGTTCCTCCATTAAGCCGTAGAGTTGAAAAAATATTTCACATTTAGGAGTTTTTGGGTATGTCCCAGTCACCCTTTATCCCCATAATTTAAATGGGTGCAGAGTACCTAAGTTGTTCTTAGCATCCATGTGGTTAACAGATTTCACTAGTCTCTTAAAAGTAAATGCCATATCCTTAAAAAGAAGCATACCGAGGGAATATGTAAGCTGCTATTGTGGACCTATCCTCCTAAAAATGCTAGTTGCCTTGCTATCATGCTGAGCCAGTAACCTCAGCACTTGGAGCCACTGATCTGGAACAAGCATGCAAATTAGAAGTTCTGACTTTATATGCTACATGATTGTTCCAGGTCAGTTACTCAAAGTATTAAAAACAGTGGCAGCAAGGCAAGTAGCAATTTCGAAAGAAGGCCTGTAATGGCAGCTCCCAGGGTTTCTGCCACTGTTCACTTTAATAGGTACACACAATTGTGCATAACGAATATGGCATTACGGCACATCCACAGTGGACCTGAGTTTCATTTTATCTATTCATTAAAAAAACACCAATTAATGAAAAATATATTAATTAAAAATCATTAATAGAGACTGAGCCTCTATAGACTGACACTAACGGTGCCCATACACTACACGATTCTCGTACGAGAATCACGGAAAATCCCACGATCGTACGATAATCGTGCAGTGTATCGAAGGTGTGCAACCGTTTCTACTGTACGGTCGCACGTCTTCCGTCGAACCAGCATGCTAAAAAAACCTGCCGGGAATCGTACGATTCTCGGCGAGTTAGTGGCCTGCTGGTTCGACAACTGCTGAACGGGCCAGTGTGCGCACGCGCACACTGCCCGTTTGCAGTCATCGTAAGCCCGCCCCTCATTACAGTAATCGTAAGCCCGCCCCTCAGGGGGGTGGGCTTGCGATGATCACAAGTATGATCTGCCTGTCCAAGATGGGCAGATCGTAAGTTTTTTAAGTACTTTACAACCCTTGCAAGACAAAAGTCTTGCAAGGGTTGTAAAGTGTATGGACACCTTAAGACCAGAAGAGGGAGGGCCAGCAATAACAGGCTATGAGGCTCTTTTGCATATATTGTACATGTGTTATCAGGGAACAGGAGCAGAGTGAGCAGGTATGCTGCTGCTTTCATTGTCAGTCAGCATCCTAGCGGTATGTTTTCGACTTAAAGGAGAACTATGGGGTCAGTGTTTTTCCCCATAGTTCTCCTTAGGGTAACGGGAGGACACAAACTAGCATCCTCCCGTTACCCTAAGCTCAGTATTGTAGCTTGCGGTATACTGAGACGCCGCAGCTGGAGAGGATCCCGACCTGGACGTCGGGATCCGCCCAGCTGCGTGAGTGACAGCTGGCTCTGCCTATCTAGAGGCAGAGCCAGCTGTACCCGCCCCCTCCCCCGTCCGTTCTGCCAGTCAGCGCTGACTTCAAAGGTGAATGAGGATCTGGGTACTGCCCTGGGGGACATGAATCAATGAAAAATAAACTTTTAAAAAATACCATTTTTACAGGAGCAGTGGTTTTAACATCACTTAAAGTGTAACAATAAAAATAAAAAATCCTTGAAATATCGTGCCTTTTGTTTTAAAGCATGCAGTTCCCCCTCACCCCCTTAGGTCTGGTAGGAATGTTAGGAGGGACCACATTTGTTTAAAAAAAGTTTGGTGTTCCGCCCAAATGTCATACTAGACCATTAAGGTCTGGTAGGAATATTGAGGAGGGACCACGTGTAAAAAAAAATCAACAAAAAAAGTGTGCGGCATTCCCCCTTAAAGTCCCTACCAGACCCTTAATGTCTGGAAGGAATTTTAAGGAGGAACCCCACCCCCAAAAATGGGGGGGGGGGGGAAACGTGGGGTCCCCCCTAAAATTACTAACCGGACCCTTGAGAGGGTGCTTTTCCAGGGTCACCCAAGGAAAAACACCTTGTCCCTGTGCTGATGGGGACAAGGGCCTCTTCCCCACAAGCCCTGGGGCGTTAATTGTGGGGGTGCGGACAGGGGGCTTATTCACATCAGAGGCCCCCTATAATAAAGGGGCACTCAGATGCCGCCCCCCCTTGTGAATGTGTAAGGGGTACTTGTACCTCTACCCTGTCACTAAAGGGTTAAATAAAATTGTAAATAAAAAGTCCAGACTTTTGAAAAAATCCTTTATTTGGAAAATAACAAAACACATGCTTTTGACAAGGTTTTTTATTTAAAATAAAATAAAACCCAGAAATTGATCCAGACGACCGCTGTCCCGTTCACTTGTGACGAACACCTGCCGCAGAATGGCATTTTGACAAATTCCGGTAACATATAACATTCGTGCGGAGCTAGCAGTGACAGCTAGCTCTGCCCCACCTGTTTACAGTTTTGAATGGATGCTCAGCAGACGAACTACCCACCGAACACCCTGACAGTTCGTGTGTTCGCCGAACACACAAACTGCCAATGTTCGAGTCGAACTCACGCTCCGCTCGAACATCGAGCCCAACACTATTAGTCTACTTGGATGGTAAAACGTCAAGCCAGCAGCCCTCCACCACAAATGCTTTCTATGGACACAACTGGTTTTTGTATATGGCATCTGCAGTGGCACGACATTAAACAATATAAAGACATCAGCATGCTGGTTGCTGGATTAAGTACTCACTTAGTCACAAGCTCAGAATAAACATGCTGTAGCCACTGTCAGAGAAGTGTCAGAATGCCTTATGTCTGACCTGTTCCAGGTCAGTAAATCAGGGGCATTTAAACCGAAGCATCAGAATAACAGATAGGCAACTAAAATTCTTAAAATGAGAATTCAGCAATGGCATCACCTTTATTTGTATCCTGACAGATACACTTTAAAGCATATCTAAACCCAAAAATAAAAATGCAAGATACATTAGTTTTCTTACTTTCAAGCTTTTTCCCTTTATTTTCACTTAAACATTCTGCTAATAATAGACTAACATTGATACAGTACTAGGGAGACTATGCTCACTCACTATAGTGTATTATGGCAACAGAAAATAGAAAAGACTACAGTATTCTGCCCCTCTGCCTTTGTCCATAACATGAAGGAGCATGGTTCTGAAGTCCTCAGAGACAGCTGAGAACAATGTAACTGATAAGGGTCAGTACAGACAGAGAGCACAGGAAGTTATCATGTCACCAGATTTCTGGCAAGATCAATAGGTATTTTGCATGTATATCAGAATGCTGTCAACTGTATATACTGTATACCACAACAAAAGAGACCAAATAAAAGAAGTTAATTGTTTGCTCCCATTCACATGATAGCACTACAGGAACACACATCGCATCACAGGCGTTTGTTTTTGACATTTGGCATGCATCCCTATTGATTTCATTGGGTTCCTGGACATGGGCCAAACACAGAATAGTAGTGCATGTCACAAATTTTGCGACATGCGTTCCATGTTTTTCTCCCACATTTTCATGCATGCTTTCATGTGTGCAAACACCCAGGAAAACACTGCTCAGCCATGTTTGTGGTGCTATTACCTAATAATGGCACAGCAAGTGTGTTCCACATTTGGTGCACGTTTTGTGCTTTCATGCACATTTGACAACTGTTCACATTATGCTTTGTTCTAGCTCTCTCGTCAACTCCTCCCAATCTCACCTCCAGGACGTCTTCAGAGTCTCTCCCATTCTTTGTTACTCCTTACCCTAACCTGTCCATCTTTCTCCCACTCTGACTGCCTTCCGGCGCTCGCTAAAGATTCATATCTTTAGTGAAGCCTATCACACTTCAAACTAACCACTGAACTTTTTCTCAAACAATTCATCCCCACACAGCTACCTCCTCATGTATCACTTACGCCTCCCTCTTAGATTTGAAGCCCTTACGGACAGGGCCCTCCTTTCCATCTTGTCTTGAAATGTATTGTAATTATAATTTCTTGCCTATATTGTAAAGTGCTGCACAAACTGTTGGCGCTATATAAATCCTGTATAATAATAATAATGGTTTACAACCATATGTATTTAATGGCATGCAGTATTTCGTCTCTTTTTATCTTATGGACTCTCTAGTTTAGAGGTTTCTCCATACCATTTCATGTCTATCTCCCTTCCCACAAGGCAATAACAAAGGTGTCAACCTCCCACAGATTATTCCTGAGTTATTTGTTTATTCTGCATTATAGAGAATCCACTGGGGAAGTGTGACACCGTCACTTGGCTCTGGGTGAAACTAAAAGTTCAGTAAAGTAACAGAATTAATTAAATAAGGAACATTCTGATACTGCCCTTGGCAACCATTCAAACCAGCAAATGAAAGCCGAGTCTTTCCGAATCCATTAGGTGCAATCAAAACCATAGAAAATATTAATGTAGCATAAGCAGAAGATATGGCTGAGCACTCATGGGTTCAATTCTTAAAATCCAAGCTTTGTTTTCTCAGCCGGTAAACAACAAGCAAGGAAGAAAAACAATTAGAATGCCAAGTTACTCATGAGCAGGAAGAAATGGATGCGCAGGGAAGCTGAGAATTGTTTTGTTTGATCTCTTTTAAAGACTAAAGAAAGACTGACATTTCTAGTGGGGATATCTTGGTACTGGGGTTCCAAAGGTATATAGATGGTAACTAATAGGATATTCAGGATCCTAGATATCACTGAAACCACAATTTAAGTTTTAGATAGATAGATAGCTTTGTTCTTACTTTTCAAAATCCATGCTAGCAATATCTGAAACTGTGATTTTTTTGTATTTAAATTCTCAACAACATAACAGAAAGATGTATAGATGCTCCAAATAACTGGAGATCTCAAGGTTGTGCATAATTAATGCAGACATGTATTCGGCATGGCTTCACCCATAGTGAAGGTTTTATTGAACTGTATTATTAAAGCAAAGCTCCAGGCAAGTAGTAACCATTTTGACAGTTTTACCTATCAAAGAATGTTTAACTCTGTACAGCCAGTCTTGTATTTTACAAGTATGTTTCATACTGTGCAGCGAGGCAGGTGACACGTAGTCCCTGATTAATGTAGTATTATACATTCAATATCGAATTCAGATAAAACAAATATAAATTGCCCAGCAAAGTATTTCTTTAAATTTTTACCCGAGCACTTACAGTCATCAAGTTACTGGACAACTAGCTCCAACTCTTTAAGCTCAGTTTCCCTGAACTCCCTGTCTAGTATAAGATCACAAGGGACAGCATAGTCTCCAGAAGCCGCCTATATACTAGATTGGAGAAGGGAGGAGGGGGATAAGGGGAATAGATTGCCTTACTGTGCCTGTGTGTTTGTGGAGACACATACAGCTTGCTAGTACACACAAGAATGGATCCATTAGAAGGGAAAGGAGCCACCCTAAAACAGGATATCAGGGCCAGCACTCAAGGGACCGGCTGATTCTGCAGGAAACTAAATCGTTTAAACATCAAGGAGCAGCATCCATTGTAAATAATTTCATCAGCATTTAAAATAGCCTAAAAAACCTTTTGAATTTAATATCACTTTCAGCTATTCAGCTTCTTAGTTCAGCAATACAGCTTCTAAGTCACTCCTCTGCCTCAGCCTCCTCATATATGTATTTTAACCATGCTTTTAGCTGTATTCCTGAAGCTTCACTTGAATCCAGACATAGATGATTTAGGTAAGAACCTCTTTTAGTTTTGGATAGAGTAAGAAAAAGTTGGAACCCCAGTCAGGTCCATACTGATGCTTGTGTCACCCTCTCTTTTTGTCCTGTGACCAGTGTCACTGGGACAGAAAGTGATGGATAATTATTATTATTATTATACAGGATTTATATAGTGCCAACAATTTGCTCAGCGCTTTACCAAATAGTGGAGACAGTACAGTTACAATACAATTTACAGTACAATACAGTTTCAGAACAATAGGGTTGGGAGGGCCCTGCTCGTGAGAGGTTACAATCTAGTAATACAAATTTTTTTTAGCTGTCACCAAAACAGGAAGTGAGGGAAAACCTTCCAATGGGGACACCTGTTCATGTGACAAATGCCTACAGTTGGATCCATACCTTTGCTTTTTTTTTTGTTGTTGGCAAAAAAATGGACCAAAAGTCAAAGATGAGAATCCAAAGACGAGTGGATTTCACCTCACTTTGGAGAAATGTCCTGTGACTTTCTGTAGTGTCTCTGGGGCAGGAAGTAAAGGGAAACCTCTCCAATGAGGCACATAATAAATAAATAAATAATAAAATACCTGAGCAAAGGAACCCTATCATGATGAAAAGCATCGGCCTGAACAGGTCCTGATTGAAGCAGTCAGTTCTCCTCTTTATGTACTGCAAACTAGTTACAGTGCAGTAATTCACTAAATAGGTCCACCTTTGCTGTCTAGACTTCATTTAACTAGTGTACAGTACACTCAAGAATTACTGTTTGTATTGAAACACATTTTATTTAATCATTCTATGTTCTGAGTAGAGATGAGCTTCAAGTTAACCTCAACCTTGGGGTCACATCGGATCTCTGTGATTTGTTTTTGGACTGTTAGGCTTGCGAGCTTATGTTAGAAATTAGGAACAACCCAAAATGCACTGCTTAGCCTTTGCCACTGGCCAGCTAAATTATAAAAGCCAATAATCTAAAGGGATGAATAATCAGGTTTGGCTTACAGTAGCAATACAGTCAGTGTCTGTTCTAGCAGAAAGGGAGAGCTGGCCATTCTGTGTAGAGTATAGGGAGAAATACTGTGCTGTACTGTGATGTACTGTCCTATACTATTGATTTCAGTGGTGTGCTACATATTCTTTGGTACCCCCTCCCCTTATGTTCACAGTTTTATAAACCTAAAGCCGGGTATACATGCATATATTTTCTTCATTCAACCTGCGGGCTGTAGGAAGAAAATATAATAGATTTCACCGGCTGCCAGAATACCTGCAAGCTCCGTTTGGTCGAGAATTTTCCAACCTGCTGCTACCTTTAGCTGATCGAGGGATGCCAGCAGGAGGGTGCCAACAGCAGCACCCACTGTGCAAATTTTTGCCAGTTCATCAAGAACTGGCTGAACTTTACTACGTGCACAGCCTACTTAACTGTCCTTCTTAGGACTATTTTTCTTCAGCATCAGCTGAAAGTGTACTTGCTTGCTAGCTGCTGTCACTGGTTCTGCACCACCCTCCCAACCCACACACACACAAACTTTGCAGCTTTTTTTTATTGCTTTTATAATTTTGTTTTCTTTTTTCATTTTACTTTTATTTAACTAACATTTTTATATTTTATTTTATTTTCTGCTAAAGTAAAAAAAAAAAACACACACACACACACACACACACACACACACACATACACATAAAATATATTATGGGGTTTGTTTTCGGGGATAGTTCTTTAAGGTTTATATTTTTTGGGGGGAAGTATTTTATTTTGTGTTGCTAGGTTTTGTTTTATTTAAACTTTATGGTGTACAGAGTACACTTGTTGCTAAACAGTTATCGTAGCTGTTGTTTGTGTGCAGCACTTTGCCACATAGCTGTGAGGTAACCAGTATACAAAAAAGCCTTTTCTTTTTTTTACAGAAATGAATCATAGTGGGGTGCTGCTGCTGTATGTAAGCCAAGATAATTGTCCAAGGTAAAAAAAAATCCACAGTCAAATATGTGCTGCCAGAGTATGCTGTCATTGAGTCAGACCATGAAAACCACACGGTTCAACACCAAGTTCAGCTTTAAAGCCACATTGAATGTTCAGTTTAAATTAAATAAACACATTCCAAGTGCATCAAAACAAAAAGGTGTAAAAAGTGTTACAGTATATTTTCGTCAAAAAACACAGCCTAAGTAGAGAAACGTGTGTCATCGTGCTGCAGAGGGCCTCTTGCTCTCTGTGGAGAAGCAGTGATCTCTTTGCAGAGTTTGAAAATGCTCCATGCCGAGTTAGAACCACAGCTCTCCAGTCAGTGGGAAGCATGAGCTTTGCTGATTGCAGAGCTATAGGTCTAAGGGGTATGTCAGAACTCTGCAATGAGACTGCTGCTTCTCCATAGAAAGCAAGGGGTCCACTCTGCAGCTGATCGGCTTTTAAGTGGCTACTTTAAAAATAAAATGCACTTTAAGACATTGTTTTGATGCACCTGGAATGTATTTGGGTGATTTTCACTGAAGGTTTAATTGGGCTTTAACCCGTTCTCTGAAACTGCTGTAAGGCATACGGCGGAACAAAAACATTTCCAGCTGGCCAGCTCAGTATGCCAGTATGCCTTATGTCTGCTGCATTCACCCTTTTGCTATAACCTCATGGTCGCTTCAACGACTACAAGCTTATAACAGAACGGTCCCCCTGACTGTTCTTTGTAGATGAATAGGTGTTTTCAGTAGCTGACCAGCCACTGATGGCACCTATTCATTCAAAACTTGTTAAAAAATGTTTTAAATAAAATGTATTTACCTCTGTGGCACTGTATGGCAAAGCGTTGTGATGCATTGCCATGCTTTGTAATATGAAATCCAAATTACACTGCGTTCGAGTGAGTGGTACATAAAAATGTGATACAAATCTAGAAATTGTGTCTTTGACAAAGCTGAGATTTAAAGTGGAATGCAGGGCCTGGCAGGGAAAGGGTTAAGGCATGCTCCAAGCCTGCAATGTAAAAAGTTTTTGTATTATCAATGCCACCCTGAAATCTGCATAAAAATGCCATCTACCCACTGAATGGTAGCTTTTCTTTATGTTGGCATTTGTTGGGGATGCACCAATACCGATACTAATATCGGTATCAGTGCTGATACCCAGTATTTTGGTGAGTACTCGTACTCGCCTAAATGCTCCCATACTTACCCCCTAATACCAGAACTTTCGGTCAGAGGGAGATTTCCTCTGATCGGCAGTGTCGCGAGGGAACATGAAGCCAGCTTCCTGGCCAATCAGGAGGCCGGTCAGTGGGTAATGACCAGCCTCCTGACTTCCTGATTGGCCGGGAAGCCATCTCCCTGCCCAATGAGCACCGAGCCAGCCAAACAGCATGGAGCTGGCTTCTAGGGCAATCAAGAAGTCGAGCGGTGGGTAATAACATGTTGCCCGGTTTCCTGATTGGCTGGGAAACTGGCTCCATGCTAGCAGAAGTACCAGTATCGGTACTCAATTTCAGCGAGTACCAAAAGATAAATATCAGTACTCGTACTTGATACCAAAAAAACAATATCAGTACATCCCTAGCATTGGTACTTGTCCCTCATGTCAGTGCCTCACTTCTAATGATTTTTGTTTGACAAGATATTGCTTATTAGCTCTGAAAATGGACAGAATGTAATAAAAAGATTAACCCTCCCACCACCACTACCACCACATCCACCTCCCATGGATTTCAAAGCGGTTTTTCACACGGTTTTGGTTCACTGAATTTTTAGCACAATTTGCAAAAATCAGAATCTGGTCCATTCCATCATACTAGTCCTGAGTAGATTGTAACACTGAGCTGAAAGTTGTATAAAAAGTAATTTAATTACTGTCTTATTAATTAATGTAACTACTCAATAAACATAATTTTTGTATTGATTTAAGCAAAAATGAAGGGATAGCTTTGTGATATCATAGTTTGAATTGAGATTACATCAATCACAGAGGTCTAGTAAGCTATTGACCTTTTGAAGTGATAAGTGAATGCTAGTACAATATGAAACTGCCATCAGACCAAAGCATGCAATCTACATGTTCTGGTATCTACCAGAACTGTTTATATATAGATGAGTTGTCAGAGGTTGCACTGTATCTGAAATCATTTCAATCTCTGATGTAGTAGTGGATGGATGGTCAGCATTGTAATGTGAGCATAATGATCAGTAGACTGCTCCTAAAACACAGGTACCCACCGACCCTTGGGGAATCTCGGGTAAAAAAAATTGCAATACATAGTACAGTGTAGAACCAAAATAATGGATTAGTAGAACAGATATAATTAACCTGTTTTTCAAGTTATGAGCCAGTATGTTTCACTATTTCATAAATCCCCCATTTATATGATAACAGGTTAAACCAAGACAAAATGATATGCATTCATTATCTAAAATCAATATTTTTATTGATTATGATATTAATTTATCTTGATTAATGTATACTGTATTTTCTTGCTTTTTAGCATTAAAAAAAAAATTAAAACATCTGCATGCTCTACTGATCCATCTTTTGGTGCCCCACTGTCTTTTGTACTCTCAGATTAGTTGCAAGCCTATCCATCTTAATTAGGTTGTTCTGTTAATACATACACATACATTATTATGATTATACAGTCACTGCCCAATCTTCTTTACATTTACCAACAAGTATATATCACAAGAGCTTATCTTGACAGCCCATTTAATTTACAGTATATCCAGTCAGGTAGACCCTTGTATAACATAGTTGATGGTTACAATCACATTGTAATATATGTAGCCAGCAAAAATAGACTTCCTAAAAAACTGCCTTTCAGCATCTATTACTTTATTCTAAGCATCTTATAAATTACACTATTGTATATAAGAATCAGGCAAGCATAAGTGAAATTAGGAATTGGCAGTGCCATTTCAGGAGGCAGCAGAAACTCTAGGAGTTCGTACACACAGAATTGGATGCAGAATGCTGTATTGTTACACTGGCTATCTTGTTCCAGGCATTTGTCAAGCTCTTCAATATGCTACAATATTATACTATGGGGTCTATTCACAAAGCTGCCGAAGGATCTGGCCGTAGCTTCGGCCGATCCTTCGGCTAGCTTCGGCCCCAGGACCCCTTCGGTTCAGGAGAACCGAGGGGGTGCTGTACGGGCTATTCACAATAGCCCGTACAGCTCCCGATCACGGCCGAGAGCAGCTTTGTGAATAGACCCCTATGTTGTAGCTGTTATGTAACACATTCATTTTGGACCTCAGGTGGTCATACCAATTGTAAAAGACGTTGAAAGACATATATTTTATGAAAGCAAAGAAATAAAAAATAGTACTGTTGATTTTCTATATCCCATGCTACCTGCACTAATGTGTATCAAAACAATAGTTTGGATAAAAATATGCTAAAGCATTGTTAGCTCACACAAACACAACATACCATTGAAACACCCCACAAAATATATAGAGGGTAATACTAAATGAATAACAAATAATTATAAAACAAAAGGTGGTAATCAAAGGTATGGCAAAATGTTAATATGTGACTTACACTAAAACTTTTATTACTACATTTAGTGTTATACTAAAATTAAGGCCTTTGACCGATTTCTACATCTCTAACATGTTTGGGTGTACCAATGTGTGCAATGTCACATGACAGGTGTTTGATATATACCTGTGCGTCCTAGTGGT
>NW_017307092.1:247900-251893 GCF_000935625.1 Nanorana parkeri
TACTTACAAGACCCTGGTAAAGCCATGTATAGGTAATAATAGTCTCTCTTTTTAGAGACATCAGGAGTCTAAATAGACCCCTGATTCCTCCTTTTGTGTTGGAAAAGGAGATTAAGGAGAAAGAGACCCCAATCACCCTCTGTTCGGGCACCCAGAACTGAGTACTTCCAGATTCATTTATAGCCATCTATAAGAGATTAGTGAACAAAAAAATCATGGGGAAACTACTCTTTTACTACAAAGGCATTTGATAATAAAATCTGAATACATTTTAAGTATGAAAAAGTATCGGTATTTGGTATCGGCAAGTACTTGGAAAAAAGTATCGGTACGTGTACTCGGTCTTAAAAAAGTGGCATTGGAGCATCCATAATTTTAAGTGTACTTGTTTCCAAAACCATGTGATGAGAATAATTCAAGTAATTATGAATATATTGCTATTTCAATGTTGCTCAATCAAATTCAGCTATATTAACCCCTTCGTGACGGGAGACGTACAGTGTACGTCCCGTCACAAAGTGGCTATATGAACAACCTGTCCATATTTGACCAGCTGGCCATTATTACAAGAATATATGTCTTGGTTATAGATTTATATTTCAGTTCCTAATTTGTTTTAGACATTCATGTAAATAATTTTGGCCACATTGATATTAGAAATTCTTTTATTATTTTCATTTTTACTTATATAAATATGTTAAATAAAATTCTGTAAAATACATTTCATGTTTATCAGCACAGCACAATGTTTTTTCATTATCTCTTAATTCCATCTAAAATTTACAAACAGAATTCCGTCCATAGACGTTCACTGAAAATGGCTTTATAACTGTGAAGTGATTATGATAATATGGCACAGGAAGCATCTCAAATGTTTGTCAGTAAATATAAAGGAAGACATCCATAACTTCTCTGAACAAGATAGTTATAAGACAACCCTGTCTTGTTCTAAAAAAAGAAAAAAGGGTAGCCACAAGCTTCCTGCAAGAGAAGAGGTATCATACCTATGTGGCCCATGGCTAATTCTTGCCCTGTTCCATATTCAGCCTCCATCAGTCCCTTGACATTCAACACTTCACATTTCTCTGTACATTGCCACCAACTGTGGTGCAATCCCCTGACCACATTACTGCAGTGTCCAGAGAGTAGAACAAGGGATATTGGCATGTTACACTCTTGGATTGTCGAATTCTGAAGAGACTGTCAGAGGCTTTAGCTCTGGAATGGAGGGGAGATTGGAAACTCAGGTCACTGGAGAAGTGAGGATACTACGTTTAACCTCGCAGAAAACATTCAATTGCTTTTTTAGAACCTGACAGGGTTGCTTTAAACTTGATTATAGCAGAGAGATCGGAAGAACTATCCAGATATTTCCAGCTCCTTCCAGGAAAACCCAACTTACATTAACCTTGTAATCACCTTGTTTAATTACATACCACATCCATGATTTACATCCCTACAAATACATACGTTAAAATAATTATTATACATAAATATATACAATAATGAGCAATCAGTACAATTAAATTAACAATCAAAACAATTAGTACCAATCAAGGGCCAGTCTTAATTTCTATACATAATATAGTAATCACCAATACATTAATTGAAGTTTATAAATATAGACAAACACCCATGTTTGGGTAGACCACAGTATGTATTTTATCATAAAGCACACTGTGTCATGTATTTTCTTCCCCAATGCCCTTCAAATACACAGGAAAATTATTGTGATTGCAGTGAATATGACTGATGGTACAGGAAGAAGACACAGAGGAAATTACAGAGCATATGCTTTGGGAAGCATACTCACAGTGGCCCTGTGAAGTGCATTATATATTCTGGTTATAGGGGACTAAAGAGAACTTAGATTAAGGTCAATTGTGGGAGCTTTTTGATTTTAGCACAGTTGCATTTTTTTGCTAGATAAACATTGCTAGCTCACTCACAGCTAATGTTTATTGTCCAAAATTGCAGGTAACTATTTACTCTCTTTTTTTGCAGGTTGACCTTTTCAGGAATTTTTGTTTTCCTGTTGGGGTCACTTTAAAGAAAGAGTATCTCAGATCTGACCCACTGACCCACAAATGCCACAACAGCACCAGCATCCTTTGGTTAAATATATGTCAGCAAATGACTTATACACTACCTAACTTCATAATATGGCTAATAAATATATTTTTGTTCAGTGGAAATGGAAAAACTCTTTAAAAATTAATCTAACCTTGGTGAATAATGTGAATTAGTGTTGTCAATTATCCAATTATGTGAGAAGCACAATGTTCTTCCTTTTTTCTTTTAATTTCCCTTTACATGATTAGTTACTTAAAGTGAACACAGCTCCGCTTTATTCACTTGCTAAATCAACATTATTTTGTCTTGAAGTAACATATCCCCAATGCATATACTTCCTAATGCATTTAACACTTAGGTAAACCTATACAAAAAAAAAAAAACCTCCCAAATATTACTCAGAAAATGTTTCCTTTTCACTAGCATCAAACACATAGATTTGTATCTATTCACATATATAAACAAGTTAAATAAATGCTATTAATAAGTTAATAATTTCTATTGCTGAATGTCTAAAGCTTTAGAATGTATCCAAATACAGTCATCCCTAATGAATATTTTGTACATTGCTGTGTGTCACATATTAAAATAATGAGTTGAATTGCACCAGATGTATATGGAAGAAGCAGAATCTTAGGAAAACATATAACATTATATTGTAGCAGAATTGTAGCACAGTGTGAATGTGGTTTTACATTGCTTGCAGCTTGAATAATTGATTATTTTGCAGCTGGAGGTACATTTTAATATACTGGCATGAGAGTTCTTTTCAGAAGCGTTACAGAGATTCCAAGGCTTCCTGCCTCCATTTTGAAGCACGATATCTCTCATGATGGTCCATTAAAATACTTTACAACCTACAAAGTCATTCGGAATAGTGTAGCTGCAATGCCTATTACAGACAGGGGCTAAAATCACATTATCTAATGTATTCAGTACAGAGATTGCATTTTTTTTTAAAGCATAAGCTAGAATAAAATCCATTTGATTTAAAAGAATGCCTGATGACAGGAACTTGCATACTTATTTTTTAAATAAAAACATTAGTATAATCAGTGGACCCCCCCCCCAGCAGAAGTAGGGGATCAAGCCTTAAACTTTGCAGGAGGTTGTGTAGTGAGAATCCCTGCCCCATGTTATAGCATTGACCTAATAAGCAAAAGGTATAGATCCTTATTAGGTCTTAATTGGTGACTGGTAGTTGCTCCTTTAACAGCAGTGAGAGGGTCAAGGCTGCATTAAAAAAAAAAAGTCTAGCTTTAAAAATGCAGCTTAATGAAAATACCATAACAATGCAGCTTATAGGGACTTATATCTAAATTTAATGGAACTCAACAGTATGCAGTTTTTTCATGGAGATTATACTGTACACCAGGGCTCAAAAATTCAGGTCCTGAGCGACTAGCCAGGCCTCAAGAGTTACCCACCACCAGCTGCTTCACTTAGCCCCTACCCTGCCCCGGCCTTAACTCCGCCCCTAAACACACACTCTTAAATGATCTTATGATAGTTGCTTGTAAATGGCAGATGAGGGATTCCTGTTGCAAAAAAACGCAAGTTCCTGACACAGGATTCCCTAATCGCACCTAAAATAATGGTGTGAATGGTGCCTAATATATACATAGACTAATACACAATAATACACTCCCCAACGCTACCCACAAATAAAATAATACACTTATCCCCGCACACATAAAAAAATACACTCGCCCCTCGCAAGTCTCCCCGCAGACAAAAAATTACACTTCGCCCTGTCGCAGGTCCCCCTGCACACAGAAAATAATACACTCGCCTCTGTCGCAAGTCCCCCTGCACACAGAAAATAATACACCCCCCCATTGCAAGTCCCCCCGCACACAGAAAATAATACACCCCCCCCCCATTGCAAGTCCCCCCGCACACATAAAATAATACACCCCC
>NW_017307092.1:251904-253848 GCF_000935625.1 Nanorana parkeri
ATAATACACCCTGTTCTAAGGTTCCCCCCCACATAAAATAATACACTCCCCCCTTCCCCACAACCGCAAGCCCCCTCACCTGCTTAGATCTCCAGCGAGGAGGCTGTGAGGAAGCAGATTGATCCCTGGTGCTCCAATGGGTGATTAGTGAGGTCTGCTGCAGACCTCTCTAATACATCCTTTCTTTTGGCCGGAGCTCAGAACTGTCAGAGCTACGGCCGAAGGAAGCCAGAGCTGACAGGAGCAGCTCTGCGGTCTACATCCCACACAGATGCAGACCGTTTAGCTGCTCCGTAAGTCAGGTATGTGGTCCATAACTGAGTGCCTGACTTGTCAGCGGGTTGCAGGTCACATAGTACTGGCTTAGGGCCGGTACTTTGAGACCTCAATTTCCACTCGCCTTCACTGTATTACCACTCGCCAAATGCGAGCAGGCGAGTGGAAATGTTGAGCCCTGCTGTACACTAAATGGCCAAAAATGTGTGGCCAGGCCAGCACATCTATATGAGCTTGTTGGATGTCCATTTCAAAACCACCAGAATTTATATGGAGTCCTCCTCTTTTACAGCTATTACAGCCTCCATTCTTCTGAGAAAGCTGTCTGCAAGATTTTGAATTGCATACAGGGGAAAGGCAGGCTGGCAATCTAGGCTGATGCACAAGCATGCAGGATTACAGCCTCATCTAAACACATTATAATATCTCTAAGACTTTGTATTTATTACCGCTTACTGCTATCTACTGAAAGGCCAGGAAAACAGAGTGAACTTTAAAGCGGAACTCTAGACAAACCACTAAACACAAATATGAAATACATATCAGGCAGCTGTTTGTCCCGTCAAAAAAATGTGCATTTCCAACTGGCAAGTCCTGAGATATACAAAGCCCAGCCAGACAGCACAGCCAGAAGAATTACACAATTGTATCTGATAAAAATATAGAGTTCAGTGGTAACACCTATCTGCTCCCAATATGCTGATTGGACATTGAAGGAGAAGCAGCACACTGATAAGGTGATTTCTCTCTCTGTTCATTCTGTCTCCGCCAATCAGTATGTTTCTTGTTAGCTTATTTCCATGAAGTACACCTATCTGGCTCCTATACTGCCCCTCCATCTCCCAGTCTGTGAGTGCTGTTGTACAAAGCATTAAAAGATGCTGATATCAAGTTACATTTATTTGCTCACTCTATTTGCATTTAAAAATACATTGAGGGCACATTACACTTTCCCATTTTAGTGCATTGTGATTGTGTTAGCACATCAGTGTAAATGGGTCTGATTTATTGCTGAATTCATTTTGGGTCTGTCCATGAGTGTGTGCTTTTGGGATTCTGTGTTCTCCCTTTAGACCCTTGTATGCATATTGCTTTAAGCAATTATTCTTAAAACAAGGCAGCATATAATGATTATTTGGCTACTTTAAACTAATAGTAGTACAGCTGAATATATAAAAATATGCTCAATATAGAAAAAATATCCTTTACTGATCCTTGTTAACATAAATATATGGTTGCCCCTTGTATCTTCAAGCATTCACAAAACTTTATTTTTAAGTTTAAAATTTAAAAGTTGCCAGAGTTGAGCCCTAATTACCATAAAATAAACCCACTAAATACATTTGTATTATACAATATATTTTACAATAACTGTCCATATTTTTTTTTTCTACTCACACATTTAAATGAAAGAGAACTAATGAAACCATCATATATTAGCACCTGTAACAAATATGTTGATTGATTTTTCCTAACGCAATTCTACATTCCCAGGGAAGAGAGATAAAAAAGAACTACATTTGCTCCTCAACCCCAGTGCTAACATTTTAGAATTTAAAAAAGGAAATTAATATTTTATCAGCGTTTTAAGATGTATTTGGAAAGCTGGCTACTGTAGATCTGCTTTGTACTCATGAGCCACATAACTAAATCTTTATAAGACTTGCT
>NW_017307092.1:253875-260673 GCF_000935625.1 Nanorana parkeri
GTTTGCAAATATGTCAAATACATATTGTACTGAATATTTTATATACTTTTAGCTGCAGATGATGGTTTAGTTTTTTTATAGATATAATTTAGGTATACACATTCAATTTTATGCAATACATTACTAAAATATTTCTGGCTAAATAATCATTGTGTAATGAATAAATGATGTAAACTAAAAAGAAGTTATTCTGTAATTCTGATCTGAATGCAAATTAGGTTAAAAAAATATTTTTTTTAATTAAAATCTGCTTTTCAGAATACCTGAAGAAATACATCTTAGAATGCAGGAATAATATATCGACACATTTGTACACAATGCAAAATTTACAAAATGTCTGCTAATAAAAAGCTCTGGAAATAATCTTCTTAGAGGAAAGCTTCTGTTGAAATGACAATAAGTTGTTTATTGGATGGAGTTGTGCTGTTAGTACTTTTGTATGTCTTGAATGAACAGTAAAAATCTTTTTTGCTGGAAATATATGACAAGGATCTTCATACATCAAAGCCTGGATTGGGAAAATATCTATGCAGTGGTTTTTTTCCCCCTTAAAGGTTAATTACACCTTTTTTGGGTTAGTTTACATTTTTTAAATTCATGTTTCATCTATATTTTTTATTTTTTCTAAAAACTATTTCTTTGAAAAATAAATTAAAATAAAAAGGGTGCCCCCATGATACAGCCTTTACAGAATATGGGGTTTCTAAGAAAAGCAAAGCAGGTGCTTTCTTTTTCCTTTTTGACTGTCTCTCTCTAATATAATCTGTATTGCCCAATATGAACAGAAGGGGAGGTTGTGTGAGCCAGCCAGTATTTTCCAGAGCTCCTGATAGTGAAGATGGACAAGGCTACATACTGGCCCCAGGTTGATAACCCTAGGTTCACACGACTTGGCTGACAGTGGATGATGGTCAACAAAGCCAGAGGTCAGTGCAGGCTGCAAACCCAGATAGCAGGAGACAGGCCAAAGTCAGGGTGGGCGGCAAACAAGGATTTTCAGGGACAAGCCGAAGGTCAATACACAGATTAGCTACAAGAATGGCAGCCTAAACAGTGAACAGGGGCTCAGTGACTAGATTGGGAATGCTTTGCCCAGGCATTGAGTTTGAATAGAGTGAGCAAGAGGGAAGAACAACTGGATTGGCCACAGGCTGATAGCACAGATTGGCTGAGAAGCTGTATAAGAATCAGCAGATAAGATCGGGCAAAGCCTAAAGCTGCCAGACTAGTACAAGAGCAAGGTAGGAACAGAGCACATGTAGTGGAACTACAAGCAACAGATCAGCTGCATCAGCAATATCTGCAACTTTACATGTGATGGTCACTTGACTAGAGACACAGAGGTAATTGTAGTGGTCATTACACTTACCTCTCCATACTTTGAGAATTTCTTCATCCTGCAGTTTGCAATAACTAATAAGATAAGCGTAATACATCAGGGCCCTCTCTCCCATAATAAAGCATTAGAGTTTAAAAATATCCGTGGAGAAAAAAGTTAATAGAAAGTAAATATACTTACCTTTCCCCCGGCTTCCTCACAGCAGTTAATTAGGTCACAGTTCTTCTGGCGAGTTCCTGGGTAATACGGAGTATCCCAAATCTCACATGAAGATGCTCCAGCACAAAGTATGAGATTTGGGATACTCAGCATCCTCCATGATCTCGGCGGAAGTATAGTGATATCACCCTTACTTAGGTGTCATGGCTGCATCAAAAGGTAAGGTAAGAATATTTACTTTTTTTTTTACAAAGAATAATATATTAAGTGGACCTTGTTATTTAGTGGAAATATTTAGATTAAGATTGTATACCTAACATCAAGAAATCAGAGTATTCTTTAAAACACAGCTATCATCTCTTTCTCAACAAGCCTCGGATTATTGCATTGTGCAGGCCAGTGGGAGCTCTATACATAATGCATTTGACATGCTGCCTTTAATTGTAGGTACTGGTTTTAGTACCCATAATAATTATCACAATTCATAAATGTGGACAAAAGGGAGGAGCCTTTTTTAAAGGGTATTATCATTCAAATTCCTAAGACAAATTGATGTCCAAATAAAATTCTGGACTTGTATATTAAATCTTAAAGTGGCTAAAAAGTTTAATTCATTCATGCTGTATGCATAACGCCATGCATTCTCTTGATATACATTCACTGCCATTACCTTTATTAAATGTTGAAACTCACAGAAGGGATAACAGTTTTGTTCTTTAGGGAAATCCAGTCAATACCCTTTAGTGTCAATATCACATTCTGTAGTCATCTGAAATATCTTCTTTTCTTTAAACCAAGAAGAGAAATTTCCAGGGATAGTTGATTATAATTGAAACCCACATCCTATAATGAACCATTGTATTTAAAGTGCAAATTAGATTTCTGCTCTTCTAATTTAGATATTTTAAGCATCATAAGCTAACTGTAATTGGAAGGATTTATTAAGCCTAATTCAGAAGAAATATTTTAACTATTATAAAGAGGCAGTGTTACATAATCATAACACCTACAGAGCTAATTATCATCCCATCTGGTATTTTTTGTTTACCTTATTAAGTCATAGTTGCTTTTTCAAACCTAAAAATGGTTATTCGTTTGAGAATGCTTTAAACCTATTTCATGCAAATGAAAATGATAGCACTTCCTTGCATTTGCTAATAGTCCAAGCTGTTATCAGCTCTGAAATAGAATCAAAAAAATATCTGCAATATATGTGTCAATACTCCTGTCTTTAATTCTTGCAATGCTACAAGCAGAGCTGGCATACGGTTTTTCAAACAGACCCTGTCTTTTCCAGACTAGAAGTTATACACACATTTTAAGCATTTATTTACCCTTATGCTAATGATTAATGTTACAGGCACTGAAATCATTATTCTTGTTAAGTTCTTGCAGTGGTTCTCAGTAAAACCACATGATACCAAACACCTGTGATGGATGTAGGCAAATTCAGATCTCAGGGAGATCAAACGGCTCTTTTATATGATAAATAGTTTGATAAAAGTGTTAAAGGAGAAGTATTGGGAGAGTAAAATGTACTCTTCCCAATACTTGGAGCCGGCATGTGACACTGCAGGTATCACATGCCTGCTCTATAGATCGAGAGCTGAGCGAGCATGAACTTATAATTGCTCAACTCATGGTCTTCTCCCTGCAGAGAGCTGTGAATATCACTAATATAATAAAAAAGTGTGGCTTGTGTAATAACTTCATTAGATATTTGGTAGCCACTGTACAGAAAGGAGGAGATATACCGTATTATTGCCAAGCCATGTGCTCTCTTTTTAGCTGGAACACAAAGGCATTCAGTATGAACAGCCATGAAGCTGAGAGGTAAAACACCACCATACTGGTACTGTACATTGTGTAAATATTGTTTTGTGTGTTATTTGTAAACATGTAACCCTACCAATAAATGTATATTGCTGATTGAACTGCTTCTTTTGTCCAATAATCCCCAAATCTAGGTGTGTTTATGTGAATATTCTTATAGTGATTGGAATATATTTACATATCCTCTTTACGTGGTTAACAGTCAGTCACCACTCCCCTCAGGGATTCCCCCTCCTCTCTCTGTTTCTTCAGTGCTCATTGGAGGGACAGACAGGGGAGGGGATGGGCAACAGTTGGCTCTGGCTCTAGAGAGGCAGAGCCAGCTGTCAATCAGGCAGTGGATTGGATCCAGACAATATTGTCGAGACCTTTCCCGGCTGCAGTGCGGCTCTGCACTGTCAGCAAATAGCGAGCAGTAGACCGCTTGATGCTGACTTTGGATCACAGGAGTACATTAGTAAATGTACTACTGTGACCGACAGGAGGACAAAAGTCAAAAAAGGTTTGGCTTTAGTTCTCTTTTAATAAATAATTAACCTGGTGTGAGCTGGGGAATAGGTAGCGGGTGCAATTGCTCCCTGGGGTGAGCAATCTGGCAAGGTTTAGAGACCAGACCAGTGACTTTTCTTCAAACAGTGTTACATTTATTGGTGCAACACACAGGCTATATACAGTGCTCAAAGAAAGTAAATACTTCAAAAACAAAATCCTAGCCGTGTCCCGGCACTAACTAAACATGCGATAGTCCTGACTACCAACCTGTACAAACCTATTGTTTGCCAGGCTTCAGCAAAACACACTGACCAACCTTGTGCTCCAGCAGATAGAGACTGTCTGCTCCCCAGGCTCCAGAGCCCTGTCCGTTTGCCTCACCTGCACTAAATTGCCACTGAGGCAAAGCGTAAAACCTGGGGCCTACTATAGGTTCCGGAAGGTGTAAGAGAGGAATCTGGGCGACACATAAACCCCGGACAGGACCTCTCCTTGCTCTCTACATGATGACCTGCTACACTGGTTTTAGATTTACCTTGTTTAATTAGTACACTTAATACACTACAAATTGAATATAAGCAGACAGCCATTGGAACAAGTACTGCTGCTTTTCAGGAGAGGAAGCCATCTAATGGCATGGCTGTGTTTATCACAGGCCCCAAATGAATACACAAGAAGCAGAGCTATTAAAAGGGAGTACGTAAGAGCTGCTAGGGGAATCACAAGGCCTCTTTAAAACTTAAAGGAAAACTCAAAAAACTCCTCTAAATATATACAGTATTTTGCTATATGTTATTTCGTTATTAATACTATAGCTTTTTTTTTTCATTTTCTTCAGCTAGTCATGATTTTCTAAAAGTAGGACAAATGCTCTTCCTTGCAACTATGATAAGAATGGCAGCAAAATATACACAGTGCGTAAATGGAATATCTCCAGAAATCAATTTTCCTGACCATGTGACCGGATCACTGTGCTTCCTAGCAGTTTTCTTTTTTTTTTTTAAATGCTGGAACTTTGATGTGATTACAACAGGCAGACTCTACCAATTGCTTTAGTCAAATAAATTAGCAAAATATCCTGTCCCTGTATCTATAGAACAAAAGCAGGTTCAAATGTGCAGGGAAGTTAGATGAAAACCTTACAACACATACAACTAATCTGTTTAAAGTAGATTTTACTAAAAAAAAACTACTCGAGTCTCTGCAGACTCTGCTAACATCAAGTATCTAGTAAGATATGGAGGTATGCTGCTATACATCAGGGAAGGAATTGGTTTACCTTTTTGGAACAAATTGAACCATGTTTTATATGGGTTTTTTTTTTGCCTTTCTCTGGATTAACAGTGGGCATAGGGTTTTGTTTATGGAGGTTTATCTATTTATTCAGGTTTTTTAATTTTTCCCTCTGTCAGTTGAACGCAATGGACTTATGTCTTTTTTCAACCTAATTAGGTAACTATGTAACATTGGAGAAAAATGTAGGAACTTGGATCATTGTATACAACAGTGTTTGTTGGGGGAGGGCTGCTTAGGTTTGCTTACATAATGTAGCAGTGGTCAGAAGGATGGTGTAGATATGAATTGTGGAAAAAAAGGAAATTCAGCTTTCCACCCATATTAATTTCCATAGTGTACCCATTTTACTATATTAGAATGAGAGGTTTTTATTTTGCTGCAATTTAAACTGCTTTGCAAGTGTAATTTTAACTAAAGAACCTGGGCATTATCTTCTGTACCTTTTAAAGACAAAAGTGCCCGCAACACAACTAGAAACAGGCAAAAAGAAACAGGCAAAACCTAAATATAAACCCACCTCACACTCATCTTTTGCTTATGACAAAACTTTTTTCACAGGCCTTCTGTCAATTTCTTGGGAATGCTGAGGGTTCAACATCTCACTAGAAAATGCTACATCACAGTACTGTCTTTAAGTGGGAATGTGAGGCACTGATTAAAAAGCAGACCTTACATTTTTATTTTTTCCATTTTGAGATACACTTTCTCTCATGATCACAGCTTTAATAGATAAATAAGACAATACGATTTGAAATTAGCATCTTGAGTGCAAGTCTGTAATACCCCCTCATTACCAGGCAATTTTTTCAGTTTTTAGCCCTGTGATAGTTTTACTGACAATTATTATTATTATTATTTTATTTTTAAAAGAAAAAACGACCATAAACGGCTTTCTTTACTTTCTGTTTTGTATAGAAAACACCCCAAATGACCCCTTTTTGGAAAGTAGACACCCCAGGGAGATGAAGAAACATGCTAATATTTAGGGGGTTAAATCATTGGTATGGATACACTAGATACATTATTGTATAAGTCATACACAGAGGGATCAGGGGTTAAAAATATTAATAAACATGTCACATACAGGGGCAGGATGGAGATGAAAAGTTTATTATGCAGTTGTGTAAGATAAGGGAGGTGAAGGGTTGATATACAGATCACAGTACAGAGACAGGTGGAGGGGCTGAAAGGCTTGAAAATAATGAATGGATCAGTGGATGCTGCTACTGCTGTGTATCCATCTATTCATGAATTTCCCATTTATAAATGACTATGATTCTTCTTTTTCCTCTGTTGTAATATTAAGGGGAGGAATCAACCACATAAACACTAGCTTGTGATCACTGTGATTGGTCATTACAGAGATCACATGGTACCGAGCTGCTCAGATGGACTGGGTACACTGTCTCTGTGTACTGAGCTGTCTACTGATGTCTAATGGAACAACCACCCAGTGGTCTTTTCTTCAGCAACTTTTTAAAGGCAGTGGGGAAATAACAGCCCTCCAATCTGCCATTTAAAAATGTATGCTGGTTGAAAAGAGGTTAAAGGAAGGCATTTTACACTTATTTTACACTTATTTTACACTTATTTTACCAAAACTCTATTTACTTCAAAAGCCTTCAGTTAGCTGAATACTAGGCCATTCTAACAGGCTAACATTCTAACACTTTAGTGTC
>NW_017307092.1:260698-266477 GCF_000935625.1 Nanorana parkeri
CCTTTTCAGCCCATCACTATGACTGGCAGCCTCACTGACCAATAGAATTGTGCTGGAGCCAGAACGCTTCAGGAAATGTTTAAGCTTTTGAGATTTCATAAGCTCAATTGCTTTAGAAGCCCTAGATTTAGAATGTTCAATATGTATTTATTCTCTTTATATGGACCAACATTAGTAAGGAAAATTATGATTGTCTAAATACGGCTAGTAGGTTTTTATACAATGAAAAATAAGTACAAAAATAATTAAGCATCATAACAATACTACATAGAGCCAAGCACACCATGCAAGTGCTGCAGTTGGTATGTGTGGCAACACCATTGAGATCAGACATTCAGGGTTTGTGTTTGCTCCAATGGATTGACTCACCCACTGGCTGTTCATATTTCTCCTAGAAATAAGTGTTATTTTTCCCCACAAGCATTTATAACTTCACCTTGTTTTACAAAGTCATAATTAGTTGTCTTACTTGCAGCTAGATTCCCCAATGATTTGTTTAAAGCTGAGCTCCAGGCAAACAACTAAATTTACTTTTCAAATACTTCTATGTGAGCTCTTTTACCTGGCAAAGGTTTTGTACATCTCTCTGACCAGTCCTTAGATTTATAATGTCCTGCCTGCCGCACACAGAACAGTAAGCCTGGTGACCAAACTTTACTCAGCTGCAGTTAAGCAGCATATCTAGGCTGTCTCTCTGCTCATAGCCTGTGACTTGACAGTAAAGGGGCAGCAATATACTGATTGAGTCATGTCTCTGTTCTCTGCTCCTGTCATCTTGTTCTACCAATATGAGTTCTGCTGTACATGGGAATACAAGAGGAATAAAGTAAATTTCAGGTATTTTTATTAGCTGCATTTAAAATACTTTCCATCTTTATTCAATGAATAATGGAATACACTGCTGTTTTTTGTTTTTTTTAAGTATGGAGTTCATCATTAATCATCCTTAAGTCCTATTTACACTAGATCTGTTAACATCCATTTTCAATGGATGCCAGTGCAAGGAAATCTGAAAATAAATGGGTGTAAATGGGAGAAGTTCACAACAGTCCATTGCATTGCTTTGCCCTCCACTGAAGAAAAAAAACTAAAGCAGGCTCTACTTTTTTCAGTGCAACACAATGCAATGGACTGGTGTGAATTGCTAATACATGTCAATAGAAGGTAGAACCAAATACCTTGTATAGCTTAGTGTAAACATTAAAAAAACAAAAAAACAAAACTGCCATGTAACACAACGGATGTCAATGGACTATGCAAACTCAAGTAATCTTACCTCCATTGACTTATGTTTTTGGCTCTGATTCCGGTGTGAATGCACCCTAAAGGAGAATCTTTTGTGAGAACATGGCACTATTATTTGGTTTTCTAATGGACAAGAATTGGGCAGAACTGGAAATGATAGTGCTATATATCACCCCTGGAAACTTAGAGATAAATAAAACCAGCTTGCGTTTCAATTTTCCATTGACCACAGAAAGCTTTAATATGATTTTGAGTGGAGTTAATCTATGAACCTCTTGAGCTACTGAAATCTTAACCCAAAACTGAGCCTGTTTTGACAAAGCCTTGACCATTTCCCTTCTGTGTGTCCAACTTCATTTTTGAGGCCACAACATTGTAAGCAGCACTTATTAACAAACCTTGTACAGCACCATGATTTATACATAAGAAAAAACCTTCATCCACTTTAAAATATATCTTTAAAAATAGTTCCACTGTAAATGTGAAAGAAAAATGACCAGAACTTAAATCTTTTAAACTTATTTCTGTACATTAAGTGTGCAGGATGGTGGCTTGGATTTTTGTTTTTTTTGGTGGCCCGTACGAGGAGGTGGCTTGGATTTAGCTAGTTGTGTAAAAAAACAAATGCTCTCTTATGACAACAATTACTAGTAATACCACATGTGTACTTTGTGATTACTGATAATAATTAAAGATATGGATCTTAAATTAATACTAGTTAGAAAAAAAGATAATTCCCAATGCTTGGTTCTGCCTCTAGTTTGGATTGACATAATCAGTATTGCTTAATCCCACAGCTCATTAACTTACTCTCTATCATGACATCCTTTAACATACTGTATACTGTGAGTGCTGGTTATTGAAAAGGAGGGACTCTTTTCTTGGCATGTATTCAGAACACCGTTTTGGTGGCTCAGCTGAGATGTCACTGTCCGAATTTGTAAAGTTTCATTAAAAAACAAAAACATTATGTGGTCAGAATGTGCTATTAATATTTTTGTTATTATTAAAACTTCTGCTATTTATTTATTGGTTTGTTTCTTGTTGTTTTATTATAATATAGAAATCAAACTAAAAGGTGTCTGCAAGTGCTTAAAGAGATTAGAGAAGTGTGATTTGGTATAATATTATTATTTACATAGCACCAACAGTTTAAATAGTACTTTACAAAAAAAAAGGGAGATGGTACAGTTACAATACAATGCAAGACAAAAGGGTTAGGAGTGCCCTACGCATGAGAACTTACAATCTAAAACGAAGTGGCAAGTGATACAAAGGTAAAAACTATGGGGGATGAGTTGATGCTGAAGGTTAAAATTACATTTGTAGGTAAAGTCAGGAAAGACTTGCTTGAATTTATAGAGATTTTTAATGATGAACAGAGTAGGAGATAGCCAGAGAGATTGGGGTAGGAATTTCCATGATGGGAGATACTCTAAAAAAGACCTGGAGGTGAATGTGGAATGAGGTGACAAGGGAGGAAGAGTTCTTAGGAGGAGTAAAGAGGGTGGTTTGGGTGATATTTTGAGACAAGGTTAGTGATGTAGCTTAAGGAAGAGTTGTGTGTGGCTTTCTATGTTGTTGCTAGTATTTTGATCCTTTTTGGTTGGGTCAGTGAAAGTCAGTGAAAGGATTGGCAGAGATGAGCAGCAGACACTAAAACGTTGTTAAGGCCAATGAGTCTAGCTGCAGCATTTATGATAGACTGAAAGTGGATAGCCTTTGAGTAGGTGGGCATCTGTATCAAAAGCAGCAGAAAGGTCTAATAGTTTTAGACCTTAGTGGTCATTGGTTTTAGCAGTTAGTTAATGAGCTTTAGAAGGGCAGTTTCCGTGGATTATTGTGGGGGAAATCCAGACTATAAGGTTTCAAAAAGGTTATCAGTGAGTTAGCAGTTCAGACAGCTGTAGACTAGGCATTCTAGAAGTTTGTAGGTAAACTGGAGCAAGGAGATGGGTCTTAAGTTGTTCAGATTGGAGGGGTCCCCGGGGTTTTTTAAGTATGAGGTTTGCCAGTGCATGTTTTAGAGAGTAGGGGAGGATGCCAGTAGAGAAGGAGAGATTGAAGATGGGGGTTAGAGAGCATAGGATAGACCAAGAAGATGACTACAATAGTTGTGAGGGGACGGGCCCAGGGGGCAGGTGGTTAGTTGGGTGTAAGAGAAACGTTTAGCAATCTTCTCTGCAGTAACAGGATTGAAAGGGGAAAGTACTGAATATAGTGGTAGACATGTTAAGTGGAGGAAATATTCAGATAATGGAGAGCTATCATGAATTACATCTATCTTATTTTTGAAATGATTGGCAATGAACTGGACAGCGAATAAGTTTAGTCGGTGGAAGTGGCAAAAAAGTAGAGCATTAAAAGTAGAAAAGAGTTAACAAGGACTGGATAAGAGGGTGTGAATGAGAAAGATGAAAAATTTCTGTTTGGCAGCACAGAGGGGAGACTTTTAGGAGGGCAGATTTACACAGGACTTGCAGGGATTTAGTTTTATACCACACATACTCAAGAAACATCTGCCATGGACAAAGGACAATGAGGGGTGACTCAATGCATGCAATGGTGGAAGCAGCAGGTGACCCCTAAGGGCCTGTTCACATGAGTTTCAGGTCCTGATCAGGTCCGGATCAGGTGCGGATCTGCAGACGCGGTGCTATGTGTTTTGCTGCATTTTTGCAGCGTTTTTGATGCGTTCCAGTTTTTAAAAAAAAAAATTTTTTTTGCTGGAGTGGGGCTGTCAGTATGTTAGCCGCAGAGCAGTGCGTTTTTGATGCGTTTTGCGTTTCCAGACCGTACAAAATGTGACATGCAGTATTTTTCTGGGATACATTGGGATGCATCTTTAGTGCAGCAGCGTACGGATCAGTTCAGCACAGAAAACAGACGTCGTGTGAACAGCCCCTTAGTGAGGATGTCAAGGAAACCCAACTTACTAATGGAATAACCAAAGTAGACTCAACACAGTGTGGTTTACAGACTTAGAGAACACAATGAAGGCAAACATCTTTTCAGAGGGCTCAAACACACTTTTTAGAGAATTGACCCAGATAGGGATGGCCAAGACATTCATTTTGGACACTAAGGGGTTGATTTACTAAAGGCAAATAGGCTGTACACTTTGCAAGGGAAATTGCACTTTGCAGAGGAAGTTTCCCCTTTAGTTTAGTAAATGTGGTGAAGTTCTGCTGACTTCCATCACCCAATAATGTGCAAGGAACATAAAAAACAGTATTTTTTTTTGCACATGATTCGATTGTAGAAGTCAGAAGAACTTCACCACATTCACTAAACTAAAGGAGGAACTTTCCAGGCAAAGTGCAAGTTCTCTTGTAACATGTACGGCCTATTTTCCTTTAGCAAATCAACCCTCAAGAGTGTTTTTTATAATCTGATACCTGGTGAAAAAAGGACTGCTTCATTGCATATTCAGGAACATTTGAAAAGGATAGACATGTCAATCTTTTGTTTGAAGGAAAAGTGGTAATGTGGCCTAAGCAAACTTTTTCCTCCACATTAAAATGTGGGTGTTTTGGTGGACAATTTGAAAAAGAAAGGGGGGGCACATTTCAGTTCACTTAATGGAGGGCACATTTTTGACAATTCTTTTATCTTTACTTACAACAAGTATTATATCAAATCCCTTTTTTTATTTCAGTTAAAAAGGAATGGACACACAGGCTACTAAAATAATGAGGCAGGGCAAAGAAGAATGTCACAAACTCAAACCTAATTCTTTTACAAAAACAGTATATTACTTCATTTTGTGAATGTCAAGCTACTTTTCCAGCACAAGACATCATACATGGGTTTGTGTGTTTCAGGTAGAAAATTACCAGATACATTTTTGTGAACTAAGGGAAAAAGAGCCCAAAATTTCAGGATACAACAGCCATACTGAGAAATAATAGATATCATGATTTGGCAGAAGAGGTTCTAAAAGCCTGTACATCTTTTAAATATTATTACTAAGCAGGCATTTTTAAACTGGCCTAAACCAACAAGCCTAACTACCTTATTTAAGCATAGGTGATCATATGTCAACTTATTTATCTATACATTGTTATGGGCTAATAAAGATCTTATTCTATATTTGAGTCAGACTTGTATATGGCATAACATAAGTGGCCATGAGATAGTGACTATTTACATTAGCTAATGTGGTTATCATATGACTAATCGTTGGCTTTCTGGGTACATGCATATACCTCATACTAAATGGGACAGTGTAAATTGTTGTGATTATCACTCCATGGGGTTGATTTTCTAAAGCATGTTCACTTAAAAAGGTAAAGCTGTGTTCATTGTAATCATCCATTCATGTACAAGCAAATACTGTTTTGTTTTTGTAGTTTTCCTTGCACAATTGGGTTTTAAAAGCAAACACATCTTTACCTTATTTATTAAGCTAAGCAAGCATTTACTTTTGTTATATTATTTTAAGGAGTAGAAGGGCATGAACCAACAAAAAAAGCCAATACAATAACTACAATCTTTTGTAAATGTATTCTGCTGTTTAAACAAGATTTATATA
>NW_017307092.1:267318-279673 GCF_000935625.1 Nanorana parkeri
TATATATATAAAAATATTTTTTCAGTGGTTCAATATTAGTATAAAGTGTTACCAACCCAGGTTACTACCAAATTATTCAGCATTCCATTGCAAGTGAAAATCAAAGACAAGTCTTCATTTATATTGACTAAGGCTTCTAGCAACATCAGTTGGTAGCCCAGGAAATCCTTCTTATGTAAAGAAATTGAAATCTCCATGGAAACATGTATGAAAAATATACTCCAAGGGCATGATTTGTCAAAGAAACCAGGGAAGCAATAACAAACACGTCTTGCTGCTTGGTTCTCCAGACATCTCCTGATTTATCAAGTATTACAATTATCATGAGCCTGAAACTAGCTTAACAACAGGCAGGCAATTTATTATTTATTTCTAAATGTGAAATTACAAATTGAATTCATACATTTTTAAGTGTGGTAGAGTATCATTTTCTTTTCATTTCTTCTTTTTGTCATTTTTCAAAGAAATGATCAAAGGAGTGTCGAGAACAGTTGTAGGTTTTGGAGAAGAAAATGTCACAAAAACTAAAATCAAGATTTTGCTTTTGTGCGCTAATGCATACAAAGAAGTAGTGTTTGTTTATTTCAAAAAATGAGACCCGCACCTTTGGAAGGTGACATTTCGAGATACCAAATGGTGAATATTAGCATATTACTATAGCCTTATGTTTTGTATATTAAAAGGATTTACATCGGAAAAATAAAAAAATCACTCTCAGGAAACCGATGAGGGTTACTGTTATGGCTAGAGCTGTTATTTGCAAGTGCTTGTTTTATAACAGTTTATAGAACTTGCACATGTCAGTTACTAGATTCACATCCTGTTATAATTTCCTCTGGAAATTTCAGACTGTTAAAGAATAATAGGGCAGGGCAACAAAACAGGTGCTGAGGATAGTCTCCACCTTCTGGTACCTGGACCTTCCATCCACTTATTACCCTCTTCATTTGCTGAAGCTCCACATGCCTTAAGGGTAGACTGGCAGATGACAATTTTCCTTATAAAGTAATTATAAATAATTAAAAGTTACACAGATGGCAGCACTGAGCTACTTTGGATTCTATGGAGTAGGGCTTGGGACCAAACAAGAGATATTAATCTTACATTTTATGATGAGAAGGGAATAGAGGAATCAAAAAACCCTCCAACCAAATTAGTGGGTAGCGCTGGAAAGTCTTCTTAAGAAGAGCATTGTTAAACTGTGTGACCATTTTGTTTGTAAAGATGTTGATATGTTGTTGGTATCTCCAGCAGCAGATCAAGTCAGCAGTGATGGATGGTAAATTTAAGAGAAGGTACCCTATAGTGCCTTCTATAAGGTATCACACATATCTGCTATTTATTCTTTGCGCAGACATACACTTAAAAAAAACCTTCAATTGTATGCCTGTGCAAGAGCCCCAGTCAAGAGGTGTTTGGAAGCCAAGACTGTCATATTCTATCACCTGTCTAGTCAGATGCAGAACTGCTGATGCAAGCGCAACTGAAAGGCTAATGTCTACCCAAACATGTTATTTTAGGCATGGATCGTTGCTGGTGGTCTGAATTGCCCACTGACTCCTTATAGAGATGATTCTGCCAGAACTCTCTTAAGTATAAAACAAAATGTACAGCAGGTAGGGCAAGGCTTGTTTTTGTAGGCCTCATCATGTAGGTAGATCTAAAAAACTAGATTGTGCCGAGCTAATAATCATACACATCTAATAAATTGAAACATATATAAATGAGTCACATATATGAGCCTTCAAACAAATGAGACATAGAAAATATCTACACACAGACAAAAAAGCAATATAGACAAAAAGACTCCCAGGAAAAAACAAACAATGGTGATTGTGCAAAAAAAATCCTCAGGTGATTCGCACCCAATCTGCATGTAACTCTCAGGTAAGGATAATCACACAATGAAGGCAGACCTTCACCTCCACCCAGTGAGTGATGACAACAAGTGAGTGCTCACCTGAGGAGGTAGACCCACAGAGCTAGGTCAAATGCGCTTTTTCCCTTCTTAATGGGGGAGCATTGGGAACATATGACCCAATTATTCACAATTTGTGAAGAAAAATTGCCTCAAACATGTTTTGTGGTCCTTAGTCACTAGTCATATTCCTCCTTTTACTGTCTAGTACCAACAGGAGTGGCATCTATGAGCAGGACATTTTCTTCAGCTTAATATACGAGGCAGAAAAGTCTCATCTCCACAGTCTCCATGAAGTAAAATAAGTTAGTTAATTCAGTTTGCTGGCATTTTTTGAAATATCAAGGTTAGAGTATCTGTCAGCTGCACAAAAAGGAAGCAGCCATTTTATGTGCTGAAAGTATATCTAAACTGAAAAACACAAATTGAATAGAGTTTAGCTTTTCAGATCTAGGAAGTGGTGAGCGCATTCGTTTTTGTTTTAGCTTAGCATTATTTTAGGTTGTGCAAGTACAAACAAAATAAACCCGTTGATACTTTAAGACGTGTGTTCAGGGACGTAGTTAGGGCCGGGGCAGGGTAGGGGTTAGGTGGGGTAGCTGGTGGCGAGTAAATCTTGAGGCCTGGCTAGTAGCTCAGGACTTGAAATTTTGAGCATAAACAGTACCGTTGCCATGGATGCAAGGAAGAATTTTTTTTTTTGCTTGGCAGTTTTACAAAACAGTAGCTAGTCTGATTAAAATGCAGAGCTATTATTTAAAAACATTTCAATATGACATGGCTTGTATAGCAATTGTGCATGTTACATCACTTTGTTAATGAAATTTGCTTTAATGCAGTGAGATGCCAGGGACACAGTGGTGACAACTGTGGGGGCACCAGGGTTTAAAGATCTCACCTCTATTGTCTCTAGGAAATTTAGGATGCTATTAAGTGGATATGTGTAGACTGACCTTAAAACCAGGTTTATACTCTGATTTGAACTCTGTATTAACACTTGACATACAAGAATCAAAAAGAATATGCTTTATATAACATTTTTTTCTACTCTATTAAAAAAAAAAATCAGCGTGTCAAAATAATTAGATGACTTTCAAGCTGGGTGGCAGAATTAGCCAATTATAACTGATAATGAGATGCAAATCCAGAGCAAAGGGGTTTTCTTATGCGCTGTCTGTCTCTAAATTGAATGTAAAGAAGACAAAACTGTGATTACAGTTTTCAAGCATAAAAGGTGAAGCAAATTAAGTAATTTTGCCTAATATTATATTTAAGTAGATAAATATGGGTGCATTATAACTGTAACATGGGTTCATAGTGGATAATGCAGTTGATCTACATTATTTTAAATTAAGCAATGGTACTGGGAAAATACAGAAGGATAAGTTAGGCTTAATTAAGTTTAGACTCGTCTTATCTGTCTTTTCTAACATGCTATATCCTCGTTTCCTTCTGTTTTCTCTGTGAAGCCCATGAGAAAAGGTGACAAAAGTTGGCCTTTGATTATTAAGGGTAATTACAATTAAAGGAACAAATACATTTGGAGTTTTTTTTAACAATCTTTGTTTAACATGAGAAATATTACATTTATAGAGCATATTAACATTTTCACAGATAGAGACAGATTAACAAGGTATCCAGTTGAATAGTCAGTTTACAAGTAAGTACATACATTTCCCGAATGTTTGGCTAAGCATAAACTTAATAAGTACTTATAAGTCTGATAGAACAAGTTGTCATTTCGAATTGTCTGGGCTTTCAGGTTGTCTTGTAGCATCACTTGTGTTGAGCCATAGTTGTTAAACCTGGACATTCAATTTGGGGTTAATTGTACCATGTTCATGACGAATTTGAAGATAAGTATATATAGAACAGTTTGAAATATATGGAGAGAGAGAATAGTAAGAAAGAATATTTAATCATATCATAGTAAAGAGGATAGTGGGTCTAAAAGTAAAGATAGAAGGCGGGTAGGGTGATATTGTTGGACAGGAGATTTCTATTAAAGGTATAGGGTGTTTGTTAAGACTCAGAGAATTATTGTTATTAAATTCCCATACTCCATGCCATCATACACTAGTAAAGGTTTCTTTTGCAATTATAGATATGGCCAGTTATGTATTAATGATAGAGATAGTATCTAAGTATTTAAAATAAACCAAGTGTGTATGAGTGTGGTGGAATTGGATAGAATTATTTGTAGCTATAGTCTTAGCCTCTTCCAAGGTGCATTTAAAGTCAACTTAATAAAGCCATTCATGTTTAGAAAGTGAAATGGAAAATTAGAACTTTACCACATTTAAAAGGTGTATGGTTAATAAGGATTTGTATATTTTGAGGGACATTTTTTTAAATATGCATATATTTCTGTACATAAAAATAAGCAATAAGGTTGCTGGGCAAAATTAAGTTCTGTTCCTGTTATCTGGTTGATACGTAGAAAAAAACAGAGAAATAGGGGTTTCTGAGAGGTATAAAACCAATACATGTGTAAAAATGATATCCAAATTTTATTATACAGTAATTACATTATATAAAAGAATCAATTGTAATACATACGAGTATAAAAACCCCCAATTGGCTAAAACACACACAAGGTTCCTAGGATATGCCCAACGTCAACCAGTTATATCTTAATTAAATATCCATAGTTGCAAACATAATAATTGTCATTAATTACTCATTGTTCATTTACTGATTGTCATTAGTTTCATTGTTCATTTACTGGAACAGACATATCCGAGTCCCGACGCGTTTCGCACCAAGCTTCTTCAGGGGACCACGGGGGGATAATCTAACAATAATAATAACAATTATACATCAATTGATTTAATTGCATAATTCAATTCATTAATAAATTAATATAACATAAATTAGAATGTTTCAGCAATCGGCACCACAGGTATGAGGCCCCCCGAAAGGTGGGTACCCCGTACTTACCAAACAACTAGTGTCTGGAGGAGGACAGATATTTCCGGATCAGGAGAAAGTGAGGGCGGCCATCAGGTGATAGGGGTCCTTTGCATCGTCCTCGATGGCCCCCCCCCTTCCCATGGCCCCAATGTCCCTGGCATGGTCTCGGACGGAGTTGAGTGGGCTGGTTTGAATCAGGCCGCCATCACTTTCTCCTGATCCGGAAATATCTGTCCTCCTCCAGACACTAGAAATGTAAGGTTATTAGGGATATTGGCCTATAATTATTGCATTCTTGTGCATCATCAGTGTTGATCTTTGGTATGATGGTAATGTGGGCTTTGAGGAAAGAGGCAGGGGCATACTGGATCGAGTTAAGAGCTCTAAGTAATGGAACCGCTAGAAATAGCACAACATTTTTTTGTAGTACTGTAACGTTAGTCCATTTGGACCAAGTCTTTTGCCCAGTTTTGGAAAGGACTATTGCTAGCTTTAATTCATCTTATAAAAAAATGTTGTGTTTTTGTTAATAGGATTGAGACCTCTTAAGTTTTCTTCTGTGTGTTTGTGATGTGAAAAACCTGTGTGAGGTTATTATTAATTAGTTTTTATATGTGCTGGGTTTTGAAATGAGTATCTACCAAGAAGACAATTTGAGGCTGTGCCTTTTTTATCTCCCACAATAGAGAAGTTCCCTTCCCTGGGACATTTATTCCTGTGACATTATATGATATCAAAGTGGGGTTCCCAGTGAAGAGAAAGCCATGATGTGATGATGACTATAGAGATGTGAAGGGTAATGCTCTGCCTGCTCTTTAGATCTGGGTAAGATGTGGTATGGATGTTGGGGGAGATAGGAAGAACAATGAGAAAATGGAGTAAAGTATGAGTGACAGAGAAAGCAGTACAAAGTGCTGTCTTAGGGACAGCACATAGGTGTTAAGATTTGGTGACTTGAACTCTTGATAATTGGCAACTGGAGATAGTTATGTGTAGTGGGATGCATAAAAACAACATTTCCTCCACTATGTGTGGGTAGTGTAGGCTCCAAGAGGAGACAGAAGTAACAATCAGACATCTCTCCAGAGAACTATACTGCTTCAGATCTATCATTTTAAAAAAGTGTAGTCTCTAGAGATAAGTCACTTAAGTGCCTAATGGTATGCCACATATAAAAGTATGTGGGTAATTAAATTGGACCTTTACCCCCTTTTAATAAAATTCACATCAGCAGGTAGCTCTGCGTGCTGTTATGACATGATCTTACATTCATTAGTTAAACATATTTCCATTTTACTTACAATTTCTTGTTTTCTACACACTGTTTCTCTTTGACAAAAGTGTTGTAATCGTGCCCAAGTGTTGCATCCTGGGAAGGTTACATCAGCAGATCATTGCTGGGAAATCTCATCTGTAATCTCATGAGATCTCAGGGAAAGGCACTTTCCTCCCCTGAGATGATGTGCATGGTCACATGTCCTAGTCATATGTGCCAGAGTTCCAGGAAGTAGACATGTGCGTTTCGTTCCAAATTTAAATTTGAATGAATTTTCAGAAATTCGTACATTCAAATGCATCAGAATCCCCGAATGACAGAAATAACTAATCCACATTTTTAATTACGAAAATTTCGGATGCATGTGAATTTTTTTCCTGAATAAACTTTTATTGTTCAACATCAATTTAAAAGAAAAACCCTTTGGGTCTGGTAGAGACCCCCTGGAAAAGAACCTTATCCCCATGGCATTGAGGACAAGGGCCTCTTCTCCACAACCCTATCCCAGTGGTTGTGGGGGTCTGTGGGCAGGAGGGTTTATTTTTTTGTATCTGGGTACCCCTTTCATAAAAGGGGAACCCAGATGCCACCCCCTCTTTTGTCTCATTCAGTAAAGAGTTAAATAAAAAGTAAATAAACAGACCAGACATTTGAAAAATTCCTTTAATTGAGCAAAAAGTAAAGACAGCTTTTGACAATTCCTTTAAAAAAAAAAGATCCATCCATCTAATCCAATGTCAATCATGTTGTCAAGCGATGTAGGTCCATGTCAATCACAATGAACAACGCCCACAGATTCACCAAAATAAAAACAGATGACCCATCCGAACCTGCCAAAGACTTGCCGCAAAATTACAGCTCCGACCCGAATGTAAACAAATGGGTGGGTCAAGCCCTGACATCACGGGGCTTGTTCCACCCATTTATTGACTTTTTGGACTAGCTGTCATATAATAAAAACAAAGTATTTCCAAATGGCATTCGAGAGCTCCTGAATGCAACTCGTGAGCTCACAAATTCCATTTGGGCCTCAGCCGACCAAGTTGTATTATGACACCTCGGCTCCCAGACCCGAACGGCATTCGTGAGTTCTTAAATGCTATTCCAAAATTCAGACTCCCGAATGCCATTTGGGTCTGGGAGCCGAGGTGTCATATGCATTCTATTATCAATGAAATTTGGGAGTCCAAATTTCGGAATAGCTTTCCGGAGCTCACGAATGCCATTTGGGTCTGGGAGCCGAGGTGTCATATACTAATGCTGAGGCTCCAAAACCTGAATGGCATTCTGGAGCTCATGAGTTGTGCGGTGTAGTAGGTATTGTTTATTATAAGCTGCTGGGTAAGGTTTTGAGATGGTGACAAGTACACCACCAGCTGGGCTTTTCGATAGATGTCCATCAATCATCAGTCAGTGTACCCAAATATTTCTCCAATTTTATTTTACAGGGTATGAAGAGCTGAAGGGAGCTCTTTGCTGTGAGAGACAATAATTTCAATACACATTAGCTAATTGTATGTGAGATTGTAGTCTATCACGGGAGTGAGCTTGGAGCAGTTGCTACTTTACAACACACACAGGGACCATGAGAAACAAACATAGATCCTCCAAAAGGAAGGACAGTGTCAGCATGAATTCAGTGATGATTTAAGGATTTACAGCCGAGTGACGCACAAATAAGCTACATTTTGTTAATAGTTAGGGTATGTGAATGCATTTTTAAGATTTAACTTCTGAGTTTAGTGTCACTTTAAGGGGAATGACTTAGATTGTGCAGTTAATGCCTGTTGTAGTTGAACATATTGAAAAATATGTTTTTTCAGAAGCTGAAATTCCTCCCTGAGATTCTTTAATGATTTAGGGTGGAATCTGTATATACATGGTGAAGGTATGTGATGCCTTCCACAGTTCAAAAAGTTTAGTTCATAGTTTAGAAATTAAAGTATGTTGTTCTGGGTTGTCTTTCAAATGTCAACCAAATAGTTTGAATGGGACTACCTCTATTAGCTATGCGTTTTGGGGTTAAAAATAAGCAAGCGAAATACACATTAATGAGTACTCCACTAGGGAAGTCAGAAATGGAAACAGATTTTGGGGTCATAGTAGACCACATATTGAACAACAGCATGCAATGCCAGGCTATGTCCAACAAAGCTAGCAGAGTACTGTCATGCATTAAAAAGGAATGTACTGTAGAGACAAAGGGGTCTATTCACGAAGCTGCCGAGGGCAGCCGAGTGAATGACCGATCTGAAGTGAAGTGAGCCGAACACTGTTCACTATTCACTTCAGGCTGGTACGGCTAATTTCAGCCGTACATCGGCTGAAATCAGCCGTACATCGGCTTGCTTCGTGTCGGCCGAACATGCTCAGCATGTTCGGTCGACCCGAAGTGCAGAAAGAGTTCGACTCAGCCGATCCAACATCTGGATCGGCTGAGCCGAACCCCCGGCAGGCTACTCACTGCTGTTCGGGCTATTCTTAAAGATCCCGAACAGCAGTGAGTGAATAGCCGAATGCCGCTGAGACATGGCAACATCAGCAATAAACTTTTTACTGTAAACAAAGACTAGAATTGGTGGAGAAAAGATTTAGCCACACAGGTCATAGGAGCTTCTTTTCAGTCAGAGTGGTTACATTTTGGAACTCTTTGCCACAAGCAGTGGTATCAGCACAGAATATTGAATCATTCAAAAATCAATTAGATACTGTCCTAAGAGACCGTATCATACAGGAGTACAGGTACTCTTATAAACGAAGACCACACAGGGACTCATAAACACACATCCACACACGTAACAGTTAAACCTCCTGGACCTGTGTCTTTATTCAACCTCAAATACTATGTAACTATAGCATAGCCTACTAGATATTGTAGTTGGCAGGCTATGTAATAACTCCACACTAACAGCAGAAGAAGGATGATCTCTTAATAGTCATAATCTACAGAATTCAATGCTGAGATGCCCACTCATCAGTAGGTATCGGGCCACAAGAAAAAAGAGGAGGAAGTTTATTTTAGGTTAGTGCCAGCTTGAAAGCATGAACCCTGCAGGTTTAGACCCATTATCTTTTAATTGCCTAGGGGTTTTAGATGGGACTTTTAAGTCTACAGCTAATGCAGGAAACTCTTTTAGGTGAAAAGAAAAAAATAAATACAGTTTTTGTACATCATTATACCTTTCCTGGTAACACAAACCATAATCAGCACCTTTAAATTCAATTACTTTTTAATGCTGCTCTATGGCTATCGGAACTCATTGCTTTGTTGAACTGTCAAAGATTAATGTTATACTGACTCTCATAACCTTGGGTACAGAAGTGAAATATCAGCTAGAATGTGACAGAGAAAGTCAGTGTGCATTGTGCTAAATTGTCACTTTTACAATTCTTTCTCTAATATGCATTGCTGCCAGAATTTCACATTTTCTCAAATAAATGCAGGTAATATGCGGGCAGTCTCTCTCTTATTTCTATAAAAGGTGTCTTTAATAGAGATGAGTAAATTGATCTGCAAAGTTTGAGAGTCAACCCTTGAGTGGATTGAATTTCAGCTGATGGAGATTTTGTGCAAGTTTTCTGATTTCCCAATAATACATCCACCTGCTTTTTACTTTATTAATCTTTATTTCTAGAAAAAAACATGGAGGTACTTATTTAGAGGACGGTCCAATTAACCACTTGAAGACCAGGGTGTTAAACCCCCTTCCTGGCCAGGCCATTTTTTAGTATTCATCGCTGCGGTACTTTGAATGACAATTATTCCGTCATGCAACGCTGTGCTGAAACGAATTTTATACCATTTTTTGGGGACAGATAGAGCTTTCTTTTGGTGGTATTTAATCAGCACTGGGATTTTTTTTTTTTTACTATATGACAAAAAGAGTACTCTAAATATTGAAAAAAACTGTTTCCCTATGAAATATTATGACACATTTATTACCACCCCAAATTGTTGGTAAAATATAAAAGACGGGGTCACGTCGGGTAAATAGACATCAAACATGTCAAGCCTTAAAATTGGCCATAGGCGACGCTTTAAAAGCTTTTACCGCTCATCAGTTTAGTGTCATCAGTGATTAATGGCCCTGAAATTATTGCTCTCACGTTCGGGGCGATAGGTAACATATGTGGCACAATAGGTGGAATCGTCGTTTTCGCACGTTGACGCACCCAACGCATGTTTGCGTGTGTATGTGGGGGGCCGGGGGACTTTTAAAAATGTTTGTGTTATTTTAAATTTTTTTTAATTTGTGACTATTTTTTTAAGCTTCTTTATTTTTTTATGCTTTAATTTTGTTTGAAACTTTTTTTTTACACTTAACTTTATTGCTATCACATAGGGGTAACCCCCTATGCAGCGGCGGTGATGGAAAGGGGGGGGGTGCACAACCGCACCTACTACAGACATTGCTGGCTGTTTACATTTGTGACAGCTTCCCCACTCATGTGCGTGCTGGGCGCCACGCACGAGCGGGGGGGGGAGGGGAAGGACATCTAAAGACGCCCTCCCGCTCCTATAAGGTTCCCGTCCGGCCGTTCAGGAACGGTTAGGGACAGGAGGTGGATAAAGGGTAAGCCCACCCAAAAACAACTTTAGTTATATTTAGAAAAAATAGACAGGGGTTCTGATCCTTCCCCGCTCTTTCTAAAACTAAAGAAAAATTTACTGGACTTACACATGGAGCCTGGTAATAGTGCATAAGATAATATAAATGTACAGGTCATAGACAGAGTGGGTAGGAGGGGTTAATGTACAGGTCAGATGCAGTATGATGATGGAGATGAAGAGGTTAATATACAGATGTGCATGATAAGGGAGATAAAGGGGTTAATACACATATCAGAGTAGAGATAGAATGGAGTTAACATATATAGGAGAGGAGGGAGAGTGAAAGGTTAAAAATGTTATTTTATTTTGTTTTTGCTGCTGCAGCTTGTTTTTATTTGAGGTTGAATAAAGACACAGGTGCATCAAGTTGAACCTTTGTGAGTGTGAGTGTCTGTGTGTTCTACTAATTAATAGTACCTGTATGTTATGGTCTCTGAGGAAGGTATATAAATGATTTTTTAATGATTCCATACTTTCTGCTGAAACCACTGCTTGTGGAAGACAGTTCCACAATTTGACCAGTCTAACAGAAAAGAATGCTCTTTACCCTTTCTTGTTAAACCTTTTCTCCTCCAATTTCAGGTGGTGGCCCCTTGTCTTTAGTGAGTTTACAGTAAAAAGTTTATTACTGATATTACCATCACCATTAAATATTTTGTATATGTCCCCTTTTAATCGCCTAATTTCTAGGAGGTAACATATTTAAACTTTGCAATTTGGTCCTTCAGCCCCTATGTCCGTTTTTTTGCCCTTCTCTGGACTCCCTCCAGTTCCAGGACACCCTTTCTGTGAATTGGTGATCAAAATTGAACCTCATACTCAAGATGAGGCTGAACCTGTGTTTTGTAAAGTGAAAAAATTATTGCTTAGAGTATATTCCATTTTTTATGCATGGCAGTACTATGATAGCTTTGTTTGCTGCAGCCTGGTATTGCATGCTATTGTTTGGCGTGAAGTCAACTATAACCCCCAAATCTTTTTACACTTCTAAGTTCCCTAGTGAAGTCCCCATTATCATGTAGTTTGCATACTTGTTTTTAACTCCAAAATGCCTTACTTTACATTTTTCAACATAACACCTCATCTGCCATGTAGTTGCCCACTCCCATATTTTATCCAGGTCTTCCTGTAATGTTTTTATGTTTAAGCTCCTGTTTGTTACCCGGCCAATTTTAGTATTATCATCAAAAACAGAAACATGACTACTGTTAACCTCTCCCTCAATCTCATAAATAAACAAGTTAAACAATATTGGGACTAGTACAGAACTCTGGGGCACACCACTCTCAACCTTAAACCAATTTGAAAAAGAGCCATTTATAGATACTCTCTGGACATATTTCTGTAGCCAGTTCTCTATTCATATGCATAACATTTCATCCATGGCCATAGATTTTAGCTTGTATATTAAGCTTTTAGGTGGTACCATATCAAATGCTTTTGCAAGATCCAGGTACACCACGTCCACTGGCTTTCCTCCATCTAAGCTGCAACTTACCTCTTCATAGAACGTTAGTAGGTTGGTCTGCCAAGAATGGTCTTTCCATTCTGCTTGTTACTTATTATACCATTGCCATGAACAAAATCTAGTAAATAGTCCTTTATCATTCCCTCTAACAGCAAATATATATATATA